>NC_142017.1:8514791-8692291 GCF_049901735.1 Notechis scutatus | reverse complement strand
TTATTGGTTGACGCATCGCCATTCCTGCAGAATCCAAATATTAGTTCTCTGTGCTCTGCTGCTTTTTTTTTTTTTTTTTTCAGGGAAACACAAACTCGAGCCTTGACATCCTGTGCAAAAATATTTTTCTTCTAGCAGTTAAAAACTTCCTGACTCCTTTGTTTCAAAAAGGGCCTGCCATTGTGGGTTACCCATCTGGAAGACAGGAAAGGGGGGTGGGAAAGGTTGAAGCAATCAAAAAGAAAATAAAAGGGATGGGAGGGGAGGGGAAGAAAGCTTACCAAAAAAATGATAAAGGGGGGGGGAGGCATTTTTGTAAAAAGAAAAGAAAAAAAAGCCAGCATGATGAAAGGAAGCCCCTCTTTCCTGAAATATTCCAAATTTAGACAAAAACCTTGCAGCGGGGAAAATTGTAATCATGAAAGCTATTTTTCAAGACTTCCTCCCTCTCTCTAGCATCACACTTTGCATATGTGTGTGGGCATGCAAACAAGGCTGTCCAACTTGTTATGCACCGTAATATGTATGGACAGATCTGTGAACCATTCTATCATTCCTGAAACTTGTTAGTGGCTGCAAAAACAGAAATAATGAGAAAATATTTAATACACAGACCATCTTCTGTGGGAAAGAAAAGTAGGAATGGAAGACAAAGGCCTTTTTATGTTCTCCTGCCACGTATCAGCTTACAACATCCAATCTCCCTATGTTAAATGTGATCAGAGTTTGACCATGATGAATAATTCTTCAGCAAGAAAAAAAAGGATTCGGTAGGATAACATGGCAATCGCAGGCAGCCCGCTGCCTTAAAAAGGACAATTGCTAATTGAGGTTTAGCACGTCAACTTACCTTACAGTCAATGAATGTTGGTGGAAAGAACATTCAGAATTGTACAAGTGCTAAGCAAAAAAAAAAACCAAACAAACCACTAGGACTGGCAATTTGCAAAACTCTGGAACAGAAATGTAGATCCCACTTTATTCCCATTAATATAAAATATGTTCCATGCCACCATGCAATGCAGTAATAAAAGCATTTAAAAGATGCGCCAATGATTGGCATCTTAAGATCTTCCTCAACTAGAACAGATTGGGGTTTCTTGGTGACTTTAAGACTTCTGGAATCTCAGAATTCCCCAGTCAGCATGACAAGTCTGTTGATAACAAAATACAAAATGAAGGGCAACTTGATCATATAAGAAGTGTGTTGTCTTGCACAGGGTTAGTCTAGATTAGACTTGAAGAAAGAGTAACAGCAGAGTCTATCTACTCTTTTGATGATTAAGACACTATCCCCAGTTAGATTGTTGACTTGTTCTAGCTCAGGGACCTCCAAACTTGGCAACTTTAAGACTTGCAGACTTCAACTCCCAGAATTCCCCAACCAGCATGTATGGTTATCAATTTTCTTGGCTTGGCTTCAGTCTACCATAGACTTATCCGACATCAGTCTGCTTGATGTTTAGTCCATATTGAGTTTTTTTCCATTAGCACCCAAAGAACTACCTATCTCACCTTTCTTACCTATATGCTATATATATTCTCTATTCAGAAGGTTCTGTCCAACCATATTTTGAGCTCACTGAAGCTACTGTTATGCAAACAATTATTAGGCAAAGAATGTTTTCATATGTTATATTCATCCAAAATATGAATTGCTATTCTTCTTAATGGGCTCCATGTCTCTTCTAAGTTGAAATTTCCTCACCTTTTAGGATCAGGAAAAGTAATGTAAATATTGGGAGGAGAAGTCACCTACATCAGGGATCCCCAACCTTTTTGACGCCGCTGCCCGGTACCGGCATCAGCTGGGCGCCGCGCCGGACCGGCATCAACTGGCGCCGCCATCTTTTTGACGAAAAGATGGGAGCTCCGCTCGTGAGCTTTTCGGGAAATGGCTTTCACCTGGAAAAGCTCACTGGAAGCTTGGCGCTGCCATCTTTTGATGAAAAGTGCTTCCGGTGAGCTTTCTACCCGGAAAAGCTCACCAGAAGCACTTTTACCAAAAGATGGCGTGCCCAGCAACCAGCGGCCCGGTAAGAGTTGTTCCGCGGACCGGTATCGGTCCGCGGACCGGCGGTTGGGGACCCCTGACCTACATGGTAACATTCACAGGGGAATGGAATATTGGTGATAATTTAGCTCCTTATTTTTAACAATCTGGAAAGATGGCCTGGTACTTGCCCAACGTTTTAGTGTTTTTAACCTTTTAGTTGTTTTATACTGTTATTGATGACATTGTAAGCCATTCGGAATTGCTTAATAGCAAGAAGGGCAGCACAAATATTTAATTAATAAATAAATTACACACTAGACAGAAAACATGTTCAGACTCCTGGTCAAGTATACACTTGGCAAATCTTCTTTGTCCTCAGGTTTTTGATCAGTCAGGGGTGGGGTTTTTTTTTTTGACATTGGAAAGAAATGGACTTAGGGGATGACACGGGAGCAAAAGTCTTTTTCTAGGGTTGGATTTCCACTTTCATAATCCTATGATCTGTGAAATACCTTCCAATAGGAACATGCAGTTGTAACCTTACTCTTTCAAATGGCAATATATTATTGCTCAAAGCTATGAGTGTTGTTTTTTTTAAAAAAAAGGCTGTTAAGGAAGAGAAAGAGAAGGGAGCCATGTATTTCGTAGGCTTAACCCTTGTAATCCTTTTCAAAGTATTTCATGGGGAATTATATACCTGAGTTATTAAGTCCCAGACAGTGGGTTATAGATAACCAGTGCAGCACCGGCTTCCCAGATGCGTGTCAAGTTTTATTTGCAGCTGTTATAATAAAGTTGTAGTGGAAAGGTTATTTTCTCTTAGAATTGTTTTGTGCCATTTTCATAGTGAGTAATGACAATTGCCTAAATGAATAAAAGAATAAATTTCATTGTTACCACCTGCTCTTTTCTATCACGAGCAGAAAAAGGGGGGGAGGGGAAAAAGTAAAAGAAAAGGGAAAAAAAACCTGTGTTTTTCTCTGTATGTGTGTGTGTGTAGGGAAGAGCTATGTGCAACATTTGCAAATGATGCTATACTGTGCTAAATTGTGTGGGATGTTTTATAAAGTGAATTAATATCCACTAGGGACTGAGCTGAGATCATCAAACTCATTTCACAGAAGACAACAAATTGAATCTCTCCAGGGATTTGGTACATGAAAAAGCCAGTGTGCTATCAAGTGATCCAGCTTTCTCTTAGGTAGATTTCTTTAAGCAAAATATTAAATATACTTCCACCAATGCTCCTATTGTTTTGTTATTCACCACCTAATGAAATGCACTTCTGCCTTCACCAGATGGTGGTACATATAATTTTCAGGCCTCTGATTCACAGCATCATGCAAACAAATTGTGTGGCAAATGTTGCTGGTCTAGAAATCTCCTGATTATTATTTATTATTAGTATTAGTATTAGTATTACTGTTATTATTGTTGTTGTTGTTGTTGTTGTTGTTGTTATTTTTCCAACATCAAAAAATAACCCAACTCTTTTATCTCACCGGAATGCTGAAGTGACAACAAGGCTTTAGCTCTTAAAATGTGTCTTCCTTTAGGTCTGGGGTTGGGGCATTGGGTAGCAAGAATATGCTTAATTGATCCAGTTACAGTTTGATGGATTGCGGTGTGTGCCCGGTGGAGGGGTGTATAGATAGGCATGCGTGGAGTAAGCCAAAGGAAAAAAGAGGGGGGGGAAAGGCAAGTACATAAATTGTACAATACAAAATGTATTCTTAATACATTTTTACAATAACACATGCTGTGTTCATACAGTGGAATAACATCATACATATGAATCCTAGGAATTTAGTACATCTGACAGTTTCTCTCAACCACCCATAACATTCTTTCCTGTCTCATTGTAGCTGGCAAACGAGAATTCTATAATTGAGTGGTACAGAACATGTGCCCTCCCTGCAAGCAGATGACAGATGGATTATAAAAACTTCAAAGCAGAGCATTTGGAGCACCAGGGGAGAGATAGTGGATATTTGAACTCAGTCTTTACCCAGGAGACAATGGCACTGTGACATGGTGCATATATCAAGGAATGGTGTAACTAGATAGACATAATCTTTCTTTTCAGGACGTATTTAACATTCTGTTGCGAACAAGTTTCAGCCTAGCTAAAGTGCAACTCATCTTAATACAAATCACTGTAGCCTGAAAGGCTGGCTACATGGCCCCTTTTCCCTTCATTTTGGTTAAACCATTCCTACATAAAAGTTGTTTTTTTTTAAAGGACACGGACAGTCTTAATCCAGTCATTTGGAATGGCCTGATTTCATTTGATTCTCTCTCTGTCTCTTCCCGCCGCTGCCCCTTATTCATTTCAGTTCTGCCTATTTATACAAAGACGTCTTTAAAGCATTTGAAGTTTTTTTTTCTTTTTTCTGCCTAATGGGTTCCGGCAATAACCCGGATGTTACAATGTTCAGCCACATGCTGTAAATCGTGTGTTAATCCCTGTGTACAAACACTCTTATGTACGCAGCATTTAAAAAGTAACACGAAAACCCAGAGAACTGAAGAAGCTTCTTGGATGAGAAGCGAAGTGTCTTCAAGGGGAAGCAAAGCCCAGTTGCCTTTTGAAAAAGCACCTTTGGGACAACCATGACTTGGATGACTGAGAATCTCCATAGATGTGAAAACCCAAAGACAGGGAAAGAGAGAGAGAGACAGAAGCAAACCCAATCTAATGAATACAGAAACCATAAATCAGAATGTCGCCTGTTCAAATTTTCCCTCTGCTATCAATTCAGTGGTCAATCAAGGCAAATCATGCTTTGTCCACCCTGTTCTCTATGACCATATAAAGTCTGAACTCTGAGTGTGGCCCAGCTGGGATTTCTAAAGGTGTTATCCATTGATAATTGTTTTTCTCTTAATTTGTCATTATATGATACATGATCAGCGATCATAATCACTGAATTAAATTTTTATTGCCTTTAAATATGTGCCCTCAAGCCACACTTATTTATTTACTGGATCCTGCTCCCACTTACCAGTATTTAAAATGCAATCCCAGCACGCAATCCAAAGGCCTTTGACCTCCAGAAAGTTAATTAACCTGACCTAGAGGATGCAAACGCTTATAGGAATCTTGTAAATAATATACTGTAACATGATAAAGTGTATGAAGCAGCCTGAGGATACTGCATGAAAATTCTGTTAACAAGCTTATCAGAATAACCACCAATATATAATAGCCATGGAACGAGAGCAGGCTAAATTCCCACATAAAGTTTAAGTCATCTTCACTAGGTCAATGACCAGCACAAAATAAACAGAGAGACAAACAAAAAAAACCAAAAAACGAAGGCAACAATCCCATTTCAAGAGAAAGAGACTAGCACAGCAATAGATTATGACACAAATGTATGTTTCTAAGACCAGACATGTTCTTAAGAATTCCATATTAGGACTGTTATTTTATTCAAGGAATCTTAGTCAGTTTGGTATACAAGTTTTACTCGATTAATTAGAATTTATTTAAATATTAATTTTTAAGAATGCTTCCAAAGGTCAGAGGGCACATTCTTTTGAGATGTAGTTGAAGTTGCATTGGTCACCACATTACAAGAGGAAACAGGCATATAAAGATTTTTCCAAACTTTTTGGCTGCTTTGAAAAAAATTGAAAGCTGCTTCTACTTAGGCTCAGTTGAAAGGGATGAGAGAGAGAGAGAGAGAGAGAGAGAGAGAGAGAGAGAGAGAGAGAGAGAGAGAGAGAGAGATTAATTTTAATATCATGAATATTTGCATTTGCTATACAAATGCACTGGATCTCCATTGCTTCTGATATTAGAAACATAATGAAACAAATGTGTAAGCAATTTTGAAATCCAGGAACATATTACCCAGCAGCTGAATCTGGAGAAAAAATTGGGCTTCCATCAGGTTTTTTTATACATATACAGTGCAGCTTCTTACCAACATTCTTAAAGTCTCATGGAGAGATCTATGTAGTTGATCTTACACCTGTGAACCTCTACTCAAAGGTGCATCTGCTCAATTCTGAAGCTGATGACAGAAGCACACCAACGTGCCTACTGTCCCTGTCCTTTTGTTTCTTTTATTTTTCTTCCATGTATTCATAACTATGTTTTTACTTATACCTATTATCTTGTAAGCAATTGACAAACCAAATAAAATAAATAAATAAAATGTTATATTTTGCAGGTAAGTGAAGGTTTTGCTCTGTGTTTGTGATTTTTTTTTTAAGTAGGAAGTTGGAATGCCCATGAAAGAAAAGCCAGAAGCAAGAATCACCAACTCTGTGTTTGTTTTTTAACACAAACAATTCCAGGGAATAATGCAATGATTCTTTCACAGTTATGCTGTGTGGCATTTGAGTTTTCTGGCCTTATAACTATCGGCAATACACCAGTGTCTCTCCAGAAGCTGGTTAGCAATTGCAAGTGAAGAAAAAGGCGACAGACAGAATAATTTTTTTGAAGGAAATTTGCTTTAAGAACCTAACCCTGTTTAAAGTGCTTTTCCATGGTTCTTTCCCCTCCCTCCCCCTGACCCCTCCCCGAAATGAATCTTTCTGGAATGTAAACAGCACAGGAATAGGCAGAATCTTGAATTAAGCATTTTGACTGCATTTCTTTAGAAGTAATCTTCAAAGAATGTACAGCTTTTGAACAACATAGCAGCTCAACTAAGGAGCTTGTAACTACTTGTATAACTGAACAGGTCATGTATGTTACTTATTATTCTCACTTGTTCCCTGTAGAATGACAATAAACCATAAAAATATGGAAGGGCCAATCCCTGGTTATCTTCCTTTAAAAAAAAAAAGAAAACTTGGTTCCTTCAGCAAGGAAACAGGAGAGCAGTGATGCTTTTATGGAAGAATAGGCAGAACTTATTTTAGCATTTAGGGTTTTGCTTAAAAGACCACACCGCCTTTTGGCTTGCCATTAATACAGAGTTGGGTAAAAGTTAGGGAAAACATAGAGAAGGGTTTTCTTTTTTTAATGATGCTACAAAAAGAAACATTTACTAATATTAACTGCTCAGAAAGGATTTCATAAATATATAGTACTAGCAAGGTACCCATGTGTCACTACGAAACTATGTGATTGGGCAAGTTTTTGGGGAGGAAAATAAGGAAGAAAAAATTGCGCCTCTGCCTACTAGCATCCATCGGTATTCATCTGGCCAGTGTCCTGTCAGTGTGTAAGAGAGTTCAGGGCTGTTTGGAAACTGAAACAGTTATTTTCTATGTGAGCAAGAAGGGCACAGTAAGGAGCCTGGGCGTGGCTTAGCTCAACTGTGCTGTACTAAAGCTGGTTGCTGCTGTGAAACTGAAACTGAAACTCCTCTCCTCTGCTTGTGTTTTGCATTTGGAACAGATTTCTTTTCAGGTGGGGAGGGGGAGTAGAACTCTTTAGCTTAATAATAATATAGGAATCGTCTGGGACGATTGTGTTCGTCTGGGACAGACGAACACAATACAGAAGCCTGATGATGGCAGATGAGATTCTGCCGAAACGTTGCTACAACTTTAAAAGCACAACTACAATGACGTGGGAAAATACCCGAACAAAGCTGAATGCCATATATATATATATATATATATATATATATATATATATATATATATATATATATATATATATATATACACACACACACACACACACACACACACACACACACACACACACACACACATATATATATATATATATATATATATATATATATACACACACACACACACACACATACATACATACACACACACATTGTCTACACATTAGAAGGAGTCTGGTATACTTTTTCCAATTAACACATTTTATTTAAATAAAAAAAAAACTATCCTTAGCTGCAGCTTCCTTTGTCTGCTTTTAATATGCCTTTTAATAACAATTGTTGGTCAGAAAAGGTGCTATCAGGCTCTCTTGAATTGTGACTCACACCATAGACTAATAGAGAGCCAGGTTGGTAAAGGCATCAGGTTAGAAGCCAGATTAGAAAGGCATCACGTTGGTAAACACCAGGTTAGAGACCCATGAATTCAAGTCTTGCCTTGGGCATAGGTGCCATCTGGGCGCCAGTCACTCTGTTTCATCCCTAGACAGAAGGGAAGGGCAAACCACTTCTAAAGCCTTGCTGAGAAAATGTCAGAACCTTCTCCAGTCAGTCATTAGGAATCAACATTGACTTGAAGGCAATCATGTACATACCAATACTGCTCTCCTTCTACATGTAGTGCTGAAAAAAGTGACTTACGGCCATTTTTCACACTTACAATCGTTGCAATACTCCCAGGGTCACATTCGGATGTTTGACAACTGATTCACATTCATGACGGTTTGCAGTGTCCCGGGGGGGTCACGTCATCCCCTTTTATGTCCCTCTGACAAGCAAAGTCAATGGGGAAACCAGATTTACTTAAAATTAGTGTTACTAATTAGTGTTACTAATTTAAGAACGGCGGCAATTCATTTAACAACTGTGGCAAAAAAAGTTGTAAAATGGGGCAAACTTAACAAATGTTTCACTTAGCAACAGAAATGTTGGGCTCAGTTGTGGTCATACGTTGAGAGCTATCTGTAGGCCAGACAAGGAATTAATGGATGGAAACTGAACAAGGAGAGATTTAACTTGGAAATAAGGAGAAACTTTCTGACAGTGAGAACAATCAACCAATGGAACAGCTTTTGCCTTTGGAAGTTGTGGGAGCGCCATCACTTGAGACTTTCAAGAAGAGATTGGACTGCCATTTGTCAGAAATGGTGTAAGGTCTCCCTCTTGGGCAGGGGGATAAGTGGTCACCAACCAGTGGGCCGGGGACCACTGGTGGTCCATGAGAAAATTTTGGTGGTCTGCAGAGAAATGTTACCCCCAAAGTACCTCCCAAAGCAATTAATCCAGGCTGCACGGGAACACAAGGTTTGTGTTGCTTGCATTGTGAACAACATGAGGTAGTGAGGGGAGGGGGGAAAGGATGGAGGTGGGGAACTTGCCCCAGTAGCCCCATATGCCTCACCTGGCCACTGGGCTACTTCTTTCCGCTTCTTTCTTCTTCTGCTTTTGGCTGCATGCAAGTAAAGCAGCAAAAGTCTTTCTTTCTCTCCCCCAAACTCTGCCAGAAATGAGTCTTTAGGACCCTGCAAGGCATCCCGCTCCAAGACACTGCACCGGAAAAGACTCATTTCTGGCGGAGTTTGGGGGAGAGAAAGAAGGACTTCTGCTGCTTCTGCTGCTTTCCTTGCATGAAGCCAAAAGTATCTCTCCCTCTTCCCCTGAGAACAGACCTCGAGATGGTATCCTGTGATCTCAAATAAAGAATGATTAATTGGTAGGAAAACAGGGTGGGGAATTTTCCTGCAGACTTTTGGGGGGATTTTCCCAAGGTCTCTGGTCTGCAGGATTTAAAATTATGAGTTTGGTGGTCCCTGCGGTCCAAAAGGTTGGCAACTCCTGGACTAGATGACCTACCAAGTCCCTTCCAACTCTGTTAATCTGTAATCTGTAATCTGCATGATGTCTAAGTGTCTATGTAAAGTCACTTTTCACCTTGAAAGACCTAAAGTTCAGGAAGTAAAGGAGGAATTATTGCTAATAATGGAGGAAAAAACTACCAAAACTCCACACAGATGAAGAGTTACTTTTTTAAAAAATGTAGTTTTATTGTGCTTTTAAATGCAACATTTATTACAATCAAAAATAAATATATAGATTTTACCTGTATTGAACGAACATCAAAATAAATGCCCTCACATGCAGCCAATGTAATGGGATCCTACAGAGGTTCAGAGCAAACTCCCAGAAATGACCAGTTCTCTCAGGGAATAAGCCTCTAATCCAATATTTTAACATCCAAAAATCAGAAACAGAAATCTCCACCCAACCATAGATAAGACAATGTTATCTACCTACCATGCATTGATTCTAGGAATGTTATTTCACTTTGGGATAAGTAGACAGACTCCTGACCTAGATTACAAAAACAGCCCTAGTGAGAAGGATTAAACTTCACTCTTGAAATCCAACTCTGTCTGTGTGAGCTAAAAGGGGAGACCATCAATGGATCTCAATTCAGCACAAGCCTTTCTTTATGTTTCTATACCTGATAATCCTACTTTATTGTTAGTGCATGAAGATACCATATTTTAAAGGTGCAGGTGTTTATGCTTACACACAGCTAATCCTTGCCTGGCTCCATACATTCATGTGTAAATACAGTGCTTCTTATATGATCTGACTGTTAGCTCAGATATTATACAAATTTAAAAACCCTATAAGATGAAACCAATAAAACAATCATTATGCAAGAACATTTATCACTGAAAAGCAGTGGAAGCTTTGTGAACCTTTTTGGAAAACAGAAATTATTTTTTCTAAAAATGTTTAATATTGCATAATATTTAATTGTATAATGTAAGGTGTCTAATTTCAATATTGCTCAAAGAATCCTCCATGTTTGAACCTCATAATACCTTGCAAATAGAGTGTATGAGATATTTGATCAATCTCTCTGTTTCCAAATTTAACAGCAAGTTAGTCAAATCAGTATTTCTATCCTTAAAGTCAATAACCGAATTTTGTAACTGGAACTAATATACCTTATGTAGTAAGTTTCCCAAGTAAGCTTATTCAAACTGTGATGTGGGTTTGTTTGGTAACAAGAAAACCAAAATTTGAAAGATTCTGCCAATAAAATTCTGAAAGAATACATTAGCTCCTAAAGGACATCAACTACAGAATGAGCAATATTTCTTTGCTCAATCCACACATACAAAAGGAGCCACATTAAGTACATATGGCACAACCCAGGACTTTCCCTAGAACTTCCTTGGGAATGCTTCAGAATTCATCTTCCCTTCCTTTCTCTAACAATTAGCAAAATAACAGAATAACAGAGTTTGAAAGGACCTTGCTGCTCAGGCATACTTTCATGACAAACCTTTACAATTTCAGACAAATGGTCCACCAATCTCTTCTTAAAACCCTCCAGTGTTGGAGCATTCAGAACTTTTCTAGAATTTCTAGATTTATATAGATCTAATTTAATCTAGATTTAGTCTAGATTTAATCTAGATTTAATCTAATTTAATCTAGATTTAGATAGATCTAATTCTAGAATTTTCTAGTTCTAGAACTTCTGGAGGCAAGTTGTTCCTCTGGTTAATTGTTCTAACTGTCAGAAAATTTCTCCTTAGTTCTAGGTTGCTTCTCTCCTTAATATGCAACATGAACAAAGAAAGGTTTGTCATGTATGTATTTCATCATAATTACACAGACAGAAGGCTGTTTTTGAAAGGTTCCATAGAGAACTCAATCATTGCTTCACTTCATACTGCCCAATCATTAACGTGGGGGTTGGTTCTATCGACCCATCTCGTTTGAAATTCCTGTGACTACCTAAGAAAGATGGTTACCCTCCCACTAAGATGTTGCTCTGTCTTGGAAAATGCTTTTTTAAAAACTTGTAATTCTTAAACCAACAAGAGCCACCCCACAACCCATTAAGTTATTGATTTTCCTTTCTTCCGTGCTCTATTGTTCCCATCATCTTTGCAAGAATATGGACATTAACTTGCACAATAAATGTCACTTAGAAATAATTATAGACATTTAACAAAGAAAAAAGTGTGTATTTCCTTTGAACAAAAACATCATTCTAAATCTAAACAGCACTGATGTGGTGTATGAATAGGATCCCATAACTCCATTATTCCTATGTATCTAAAGGACCTCTGCATATACTAGGAACAACTCTTTGTTATATTTAAAGATTTCATCTTCTGTTTCCTCTGTTTTGTGTAAACTCAACAGTTATTGGTGCTTTGTGGCTCATACTTTTTTATTGCAATAGTGAATTCCCAATTCGTCAAGATAGCCAGAAGCTCTATACCTTTACCTCTGCATCTCATTCTATTCTCTTCATTTTCTTCTATTCCTCTATTCCTTCTCCATGAAATATTATCACTTTCATTCATTTGTCTAGACCAGGATCTAGACAACTTTAAGACTTGTGGACTTCAACTTCCAGAATTCCTTAGCCAGCCATTCAGAATTCTGGAAGTTGAAGTCCACAAGTCTTAAAGTTGCTAAGTTTGGAGAGCCCTGGTCTAGATTAAAGTTTTTCTGAACAAGAATCAAAGTATTTTAACACAGCACACACACAAAAGTACCAGGCAGAAGACAATTTCAAAAATAATCAAACCACAAGTACAATTTTTGGTGAGATTTCAGTCACTTAGTTAAATTTAATGTCTAAAGGTACTAAGTTGAAGTTTCCTGGTATGTGAAAAGTTAACACACAAGAAAACTAACCATCTCTAGTTAGTCTGGGCTGGCCACTCATTTCATGTTTCAAGGAACTGTTCCTTCTCTAAGAATAAAATTAGTCATCCTTCTCAAGTTAATAAGGAATGTAGTTTGTTCTTTTCTTTTCTCATTGACCTTCTGGAAGATGTACCAAAAGTACAAAAAAGCAACTGTAATTTAACTTGTCCTCTATTTAAATTATTTGATATGTTAATGTTGCATTTCAGAATTGCTATTATTCTTTTTTATGAGGTAGTATTCAAACTAAATTACTCATGAAACAGCACCACTGAACTCCTCAAGATAATTAGTCATCCCAATCAACTTAAGTTCATTAATTCCAGCAGAACCTAGTTATGACAAACTTAATCTGAATGAATTCTTGAAACAACTTCCTTGGAAATAAAGGCAACAAACAGAAATAAAAGTAACATATTGCAACATCATCTAAACATGAGTCACATTCTGGCACATGGTTTATGGCATTTTCCTAATATCTAATAATGTGTCCTTTATCTTGAAGATGGAAATGTTAGCCTTGTTGGCAAAGCAACATTATTCCACATGTAGAGAATGAAAGATTTTGGCACTCTTTCAAACAGGTGGTTCTTGTATACATATCCAAAATGGATATTTAAATCATGCTTTAAATATTAAAAGACGTTGCAAAAGTTTGTTACCCTTATTTTCAGAACACTAACAATGATTGCTAACATGCAGGCCGCTAGTTAAAGACCTTAGTATATTAATAAAATGCTGCTATAGGGCACTGCATGCCAAATCACTTAGACACAAAGATAGTTTTTTCCCCTTGCTGAACATCTAATTCCCACAGCACAATCTTAAGCCTAAGAAATTTACCCAGGTAGTAGGTTGTATTGCTGTTATCATCTTTCTCGTCTTCTCATTTCTCAGCTTTTCTCAGCTTTCCTACTATCTTCTCCTATTAGTATCTTATGACTTATCACTTGTTGTTTGTATCTTATGATCAATGATTGTAACTATGATTTATGATCTATGACCTATCACTTCATTGTTGTGTGTGTGTACACTGAGAGCTTATGCACCAGAGACAAATTCCTTGTGTGTCCAAATCACACTTGACCAATAAAGAACTCTATTCTATTCTACTAGAGAGACATTTATGAAAAAACTAAAAATGCACCTGTAGAAGCAGGAAATCTAATCAGGTTTGAATCTATGAATGTGTTACATATTTTCATGAAAGTAAGAACACTGAGTGCTTTGTTTCCTTTAAATGCTGAGGCAGATCTTTATTATTCATGGAGGGTGAGAAGCTATTTTGGCAAGGAGATTGTCAAAACAGGTTATATATAAAGATATTTCCTGAAAAGAAATATACCTATTATTTAGACTGGATCATGCTCTAAAATTCCAGATTTATTTTACCGAATCAAAATGCTTGGTCACATTACAAAGTCAAGAAATAAATGAAAAAGTATAAATTAAGATGTCTGACATAAGGGTTTTTAGATTAAAACATTTGTTCCTAAATCTTTTAGTCAAGTAAACCTTTTGAAAAACCTTTGAAATGTTTGCTTTTTATACTGTTTGGTTTTTAAAAAAAAAATAATCTGAAGTCACAAGTCTGTAAATTGAGATTTCATTAGGTGACTATTAGAACTGATCATATTTATTATTGTTATTACTACAATGTTCCATTTTAGGAAAAAATTGGCATTCTAAATCGAAACAGAGTAATCTCACATGCATATTATACTGAAGGATGCAGGGAATAAAAGTTTATCTCACTTCCAAGATGGACAGATTTTCACAAAATTACTTTAAAGGAACTTAATGTGATTCTGGAATTATCCATTCATTTCAGCATTTTCTCTTGTTTATATTTAATGAAATACAAGTTGCCTTTTATAAAAAAAAAACCTCCTTTAGGAAATTTAATATAAAACATAAAAGAAAGTAACACTTAGAATTTATATTTAACATATTTCTCCTATTGACCTTTAATTTCATTGTCTTGCACTGACATTCAGAAGACTAAACAGTAAAATATTCGCTTTTTGTTCTTTCAATGCTTACAAAGTCCGTAGCTCCTAATCTGCATTAGAATTTAAGGAAAAGGGATTATTTCACTTGCTGTTCTGGAGGAGTTTAGAATGGCAAATAGCACAAAGCAGCCCTTAAAATCCCAAACAATCATCTCTAATCATGTCTCTAAGAATATGTTTATACATTATGCAACTTTACCTTACTTTGAGAAACACAAAGTATTTGGATTCTCCACTGTTAAATTCCTCCTCTATATTTTTGAAACCCAAACTTCAATCAAAATAGTTTCAATAAAAATTTCATTCCACTACCCGAAAAATTGGTGCTGAAGCTCAAAAAAATATTATCTGGAAATACTATTACAAGCACTGGTTTATAAACATTCTACAACTCAGGATTCATTTAAGAGGAAAAGATTGAGAGCCAATGTGATGGTTAAGGTGTTGGCCTAGAAGGGAAGGCAGAACATCCATGATCAACTATGGAAGCTCACTGGATGACATGAAGAGGAGGAGGAGGAGGAGGAGGAGGAGGAGGAGGAGGAGGAGGAAGAAGAGGAAGAAGAAGAAGAAGAAGAAGAAGAAGAAGAAGAAGAAGAAGACCTTCTCAACAGTTTCACTCTCTATTTCCACCCCCATCACATGGCATTCAAGAGAAAAATGTCATTTTGCACCTCTTAAACAGAAACCTAATGTTTTTAAGGTTTTCATTCCAACCCTTCAAACGGACTTATATTTTCAAGACTTTCATCAGAGTAAACGTCCTAGAAGAATTAAACTGTTTAGAAGCTGGGGTGATGATTCCACTTTGCTATCTCATATTTAGGCAGGAGATACTAACGCAAGAGTATTTGTATCTTAACAGTATTTGACAAAGTCTGACTCTGCAAAACTTCCCAGCATGTGACTATGGGTAAAAGAGCGAGAGCTTTTATATTGCCACATAAACATTTAAATTCAGTTTATTTGGGGGTGGGGGTGGGGGGAGAATAAAAACAAAAATTGGTTTGGGATGACTTTTTTTTCTTCTTTTGACGAGAGAGGAAATTGTAAAATTGGCCCAGTGTCAGCCCAGGAGAAGACGCATTGCCATGCCTCAGAAAAAAACATTTCATCGTATAAGAGCGCTTCCCAACTCTTTGCACGTTCCAGGGTGCCACAGCTGTGCAGTCCCAGGTGCAGGTTCTGCAGATGTCACAACCATAGAAGTGAGATTAAATGGAACAGACTCCAGGCAAGGAGCCAGAGAGCCATTTCTCGAACGCTCTGCTCACAGACCCTTCAGCTTTTAATTTTATTTATTTTATTTATTTATTTTAAGGCGTATGGGTCTGATTATTAACCTAAAGTCTCAATGCAGGACATGAAGCTGGAACGGCATCCCTGAAGAAGGATGTTTCTTTCACTTATGAGGTAGGAAGTGGGATGCAATCCACATTATCTTCAAACACAACTTCAAACAACAGGAGTTATGTGTTTTTCTAAAAATAATTTTATTATTATTAAATTTGTTTGCCTCCCATCTCGTCATGAGGTGACTCTGGGTGGCTTAGAACATTAAAAACGATAAAACCATACAAACACATATCTCGATAGCAATAAAAATACAAATTCTGCTGATAAGCAAAACATTTGTTAAGTGAACTTTACCCCGTTTTATGACCTTCCTTTCCACAGTTGTTAAATGAATCACTGCTGTTGTTAAATTAGTAACACAGTTGTAAGGTGAATCTGGTTCCTCATTGACTGAATGTTTATCGTGTCCCTATAGGGATGCTGAAATGGTCATGTGAAAAATGATCATAAGTCATTTTATTCAGTGTTGTTATAATTTTGAATGGTCACTAAATGAACTGTTGTAAATCAAGGACTGCCTGTATTGAGTAAAAGATAAGGAGGGATGGAGCATGATGTGGGGAAAAGGTTGTGGGGAAAAGAATCAACTACTGGTCCATCAACCACCTGTTGTTGTTTCAATGTTTCTCGTTCCAAGTTTTTGAAAAACAGTACAATAGTAGTCAAATAGTAGTCAAAGCTTCAGCACCTGGATCATAGGAAGAGACACTTAAAATTCATAATTCAAGGCCATTTTTGAGTGCCTTCCAACAGATGCTCTAAACCAACAATGGAGGCTGTCATGTCATCTAAGAACTGAATAAAATATCAAATCAGTATTTGTGATAAATTTCTCTCTTCTACTTGCTCTTTGACAAGTGGTGCATGTAAGACTGAAATGTGCTTTCAGCAGCATGGTCAAGCAACATGCTTCTGTTTTGTCTGTGCATTATTTCTTATGCATGTTTGGTATTTAAAGTGGAGAACAATCTTCCATTGATTTGTAATATGCATCCCTCATTTGGATATAAATATTAGCCAATGTATGTGTGGATGGATGGATGGATGGATGGAGAGGTTGATAAATGATAGATGATACATAGATGATAGATATTAGATGGGATAGATAGATGATAGATAGATGGATGGATGGATGGATGGATGGATGGATGGATGAGACAGAGAGAGAGGATAATGACTGGTGTTGGATGAGAGATGAGAGATAAAAGAGATAGATGATGGAAGAGAGAGAGAGAGAGAGATAATCTTCTGAACTATCTGATGTAGTATTAATATAAAAATACTTTTTGATTAGCCATTAGCCATGTCAGAATACAACATACAGGACCATGATAAGACCATGTGTTACAAAATAAAGGCAGTGGTAAAAGGAAAGACAAACCATATTTCTGTGTCACCCCCCACAATTAATGCCAATCAGATCCAGATACAGTATGCACTTCTTAATATATTATAAGCAGTGCTTAATGTTAAAAACTATGCAACATATGTTAAGCCATACTAATTGTGGGCAGGCAATTACTTCAGCTCCTACAGAAACAATGGAGAGTGCATGATTGTACTGCTCCTAATGGCCATGACCCCGAACATCTGCTGAACTCCAGGTCTGCCAGCTTTGTGCATCCTACAGAAGGGACATTGTTTCCTTGAATAACGAGATATGCTATTTTCCTGTGTTCTGCTGCTGTTGCTTCTTTCTCTGCCTGCTCTCATTTTTTCCTCCCTCTTCCACAGAAGGCGGAGAGGTGGGTTCACACAAGCCTGGCATAAAGCAAGGGAGTTGCAGAAGGTTTGCTGTTTGGCAATTCATGAACCCTTAGAGAAAAAAATTCAGCAATCTGGCATTGCAGAGCCACTCAGGGAACATGGTACAATGTATCAAACGGAGCACGCTAGTTAAACCATGCAGCTCTTGAGCTGTGCCCCCCATTAAGCGTAATTGCATTCTCTGACATATGCACACACCCCAAAAAAGATCAATGTGTAGATGACACTTAAGAGTCCCAACAGCTAATTCTGGACTGAATGAGGCACTAAATTGGGTTGTTTTTTTTCCCATGAAGTTTTATGCTGTGTCTAACTCTTTGAAGCAGATTAAAAGTTTTTTGGTAAAATAGCCTACCTGGTTCAAGAGATTTAGTTGCTAGGTTTAGATGTCAAGGACAAGGGTTTAAATACACCCTCAGTTGGGTGGTGTCCATGCTAAACTTCCTGAAAAACATCTTCATTCATTAATGGGAAGACTGAATTCCAACCATAATGGCTCTCTCTCCCTCTCTCCCTCCCTCCCTCCCTCCCTCCCTCCCTCTCTCTCTCTCCTCCCTCCCTCCCTCCCTCCCTCCCTTTCTCTCTCCATTCAAACTCTAATGCATATTGCCCTTCTGGTTCATATCTCTTCTTGTCCCCAACCTCTCCAAGAGAATTTTCCCGTAATGAGAAAATATTTTATCTGTCCTTTCCATCTTTCATCTAAAAAAGGCCTATGTACATCTCATGAACAGGGCCATCACTGCAGTCTGATGTCCCATTCAAAGAGAATAAGGAGAGAACCATTATTCTAGCTGAAGGAGAAGAAAAGTGAAAGAAACCAAAGCCTTTTAAGACATCTTTCAGAAGACATTGCCACAGCCAATTCAAATTTGCTACAAAGCTTGGAATCCCAAAGGTAGAAAGGCTGAGGTTTACTAAGGTTATTTCTCCAAGAACAGGTTGGAAGGGCTTCCATACAAGGCACCCAGAAACTCCTCTTGTATCTTGCTTGCTCAGATACATCCATTTTCTCCACCACACAGGCACAATAAAATACTGATGTTGGAAAGAGTTGAGAATATCACTTGTGAAAATTTCAAGTTTCAGACAGAGCAGCCTAATGAAAAAGTTCATGCCTAAACTTCAGAGTTTACTTTCTACACAATTCTTATGGCTATTGCAACTGGCTACCATGGAGGTTGAGCAGCACCAACTGTCACTGATCTTACAGGATCCAGTTCATGTGTCTACATGAACAACAAGGAGAATATTTGACCACTAGCCTTTAGCCCTGAAGTTATGAAGATTGCTAGCCAACCTCTGCCTATCCTTCGAGAACAGCCATTTAAAAACAGACTGTTACCTTGGATGTCTAGAAGAAGAACAAGAGACTTCAAATAGGCATTTGAATAAAGATATCATGATGCACACTATCATCATGGCTTCTTCAAGATAATTATGCACGATGCACTAACATATTCCTAATTCAGCACAGAGATGCATACTATGTCATCGTGGCTTCTTCAAGATAATCCTAATTCAGCACTGAGGCACTACAGCAGAACTTGGTCAGCCATGTAGCAATCAAGGCATGGCTCCAGAAACAGGATCTTATTTCTTCTTCACATACATGAAGTCACTCTAGTATTAAAGATCAGAAATACCAAGACTGCACCCATTCAATCCTTTAAGAGGAAAAAAATAAGATTAGAGTAAAAGCTAAGAAATAAGAAATGTTGTTACCCAGTAATGACATTCAACTTTGAGCACTCATTAACCTTTGGGGATGGCAAACTGTAGTGCACAACTGAAAAACCTAATGTGTATGATGAACATTTCTGTCTGCTGTTAAATAAGATATATAAAAGCCATCTCAATGCCCCAGGAGTTTTGGTAATAGCAGAACAATGAGAGTTACCCTACTCTTACTGTAATGCAATTGGTATTAAGAAGATGAAATTAAAAAATTCCACATGTTCAATGGGTGCTAGACCACATCAACATTTCTCAACCTCAAGTTTGCTGGCTGAAGAATTCTGGGAGTTGAAGTCCACCTATCTTAAAGTTGCTAAGGTTGAGAAGGACTGGACTAGATGACCATTTTTTAAACTTATATTTATTAAGCATTTTGATATAATAAAATATTATAAATATTATATTTATATAATTAATATAAATATAAACTATTTAATATTTTTGTTTGTTAGATTTGTTTGCCGCCTCTGGATAGCTTACAACATTTAAAACCAATTAGCAGGCATATTCAAGTATCTTGTTTCTCTGCAAAGAAAGAAAAGAATTCTATAAGTTTTACAAATTTACTTAAGGAATATATTACAAATAGAGGAGGGTTTATCTCCTGGACATCAGTTTCTTAATACTGGCAACTGAATTTTAAAATGCAATTTCTACTTCACACTTATACAACTAGAGAGCTGTGTAAGGTAGGGATCCATTTATAGTTGCACTAGAATATCAAATTGTTATCTACCCAATTAAGTAGGCATACTTACATATTCTTCTGCATTGTGCCTTCACTATTATTTACTCCTGTATTATTCCAAATGCTGAAAATCTTTTCTAGATTCATAGATTCTATATAGAACTAAAAGGCATCACTCTTGTTGATCACATTTTCCATTTCACAAGGAAAAATAATCAATTGAGGTGTTATTACTACTTATATCTTTAAGAATACAACTGAACATTGATGGAAAAAGCAAATGAAATCATAACGGTCAACTTTAATATTGCCAAGAAGTGTATCAATATGTATCCACCATGATGTTCAGTATTCATTAAGGGAAAACAGAATATTAGAATTGTTTTAAAATTAGTAGGAGTAAATGTATTAATAGCATAAGTAATTTCAAAACATATTCTTTGTTGATTTTTATCTGTTGTTCAGATCCTCATTTTTGTAGAAATAAATTGTTCCTTCTCCACACATATGTGTCACCTTTCTACTAAATGATGATCAGAACAGGAGGTAATTCTACAAAGAACTAGAAAATAAACTCCTAGGTACAGTAACCAAGAAATTATAATCATCCAAAAGTTAGCTTACGTTAAGAAGACACTGCAATATATAAATATTGGCTTGACTATGCAAATAAAATGTCCATAATTTACTTGTGTTGCATAACAGAAATTCTCATACATATCTTACAAGACAAAGGAATCTTCCATATCAGAAAAATAGAATAAATTATTTCTAATGGTCAACACACAATGCAAGTTCTTTGTATAATTGTCTTTTTTATGAAGATACTAGTTTTTGTTTCTTAAATTCATAGTAAATTAGTCTGAACACAACACTGAGAGCATACGTGGATGAACACAATAACTATTTTCTTTAGTTTGATTCATAAACTTTGATATGATTGACAAAATTTTACATATATTCCAGGAAATTGTCTCCAGCTGGTTTGTCTACACTATAAATACAATACATTTAAAAGGAGCTTAATATAAGGATAAGCTAATTGTAAAGTTTTGGTGCCTTTGTCATAATTCAGAGATAATATTAGTTGCAAGGAGGACCCAGTAGAAATACCATTGACCAGCTGTTCCCTGTGACCCCACATGTCAACAATGGATTGCAACGACTCCATTATGTTTAATCCAGTTGCTTTTCAAACAGGAATTGATGAAAGGAAAGAAAGATTTACAAAATTAATTCCAAGATTTGTTGTCTATTCTGAAGTAAGCTGGGAGTTTTTAACATCAAAAATACATTGGTCAGGCTGGCTTACTGAACTATGAAAACATCACCTAAAGAAATTCTTATAAAAGACACATTAATGAAATTTCAGCGTGGCACAACTTCAAGGCCTGGCACACAGCTATGAAATGTTACATTTCTGTAATTAGAAACATTTGGTTTGGCTAAACTTTGTAGAACTTTTGTCCAAACAGGACAAACTAGAATAGAAAAGTATCCAACATCAAATCAAAACAGTCCCATTATGACTCCCTTTCCCATCTCCAAAATAGACCGTGAGGCATTTAAACAAAGGTACCAGAATATGCATATATAAGTTGAGTTGAAAGAGATGCTTGCATGCCACGTTGTACAGAATAAGAATGTCAAACATCAGTTGGACTGAACTTGTTTCCAAAGCCGTCTAATCTACTTTAGATAGTTGCAACAGCCGTAGAAAAAAACAACTGTCAACTTTGTACTTCAAAGTGTAGAGAGGGTAAGGGAAATGGCTCACAGATCTGTATATATGTGGAAGTTTAAACATATATATGATAATTTAACCACACATTTGTCCTGATTTAGTAACTGTTTGCATAGTGATTTGCAGTATGTTTCCAACTTCTTTGTCATCTTAGCAAGCATACTTTTACTGGCAATAAGAGAATTTTAAACAAATTTTGGGTTCACTATAGCATTTCCAATACTTAAATGTTCCCTGGTTGTTAATAGAGCTTGGAATTTGCCAGCTTTCTTCATTTTTAAAACAGAGCTTTAGTCTAAAACATTGGAAACTGAATGTAATTTTTAATGTAATACAAGACTGGTGCACCTACTGCAAAACAAGACACAGTAAATAACAGACAAAGAAACAGATTAAAATGCTTGCTTAGATTTCACAAGAGTTTATCTCAAAGCAATTTAATAATTTTCACCAAGAAAAAGATAGAAGAAGAACAGATAATAGAATAATTCAGTGCACTCCTCTGATTCTTGGGTCTATGAGAAAAGCAAATTAAAAACAGTTAATTGGTGAAGATTTTGCTAAATTTTTGCTAAGTGGACAATGATGGAAAACCACTTTTGGGACTAAATGTCTATGGAGATTCTCAATCATTCAGGTCATGATTATCCCAAATGTACTTTTCCAAATGGAAATTGGACTTTCTTGGGGTTTTTTCTTAAAATTTCACTTCTCATCAAAGAAGCTTCTTCAGTTTGCAGATTATTAAATATGTTACTTAGGATAGCAAAAAAAGAAAAAAAGTCCAATGTAAATTCCAGCCAATCCAGTAAATTCCAGGCTTTAATTACACATATTTCCATTGCTCTGACTGAAAGGTACTCTGGATTAATTTTATCCCAAGTCTAGTCTTACATTTTACTTTGGTGACAAACGAGTTCTGAATTAACCTAAATGATCCAATTCCATTGCTAACTCAGTCATCTATGTAAAACCAGTGACTACTTTAACTCTATGCCCCCATGCCCCACTGTCATTCCTTATCTCCTAGTCTAAACAGATTCCTGGAAAAACTACTTATTCTGTGTGCACTTTTCTAGAATAGTACCTACTGTGTATGGATATCCATAATACCAGATTCACACCAAGATGAGCCATATATAAAAGTGTGCACACACAACACACACACACCCCTTCCAAAAAAAAGAAGCTCCTGTTGACTACACTGAGCATTTTTTCCTTGAAAATAAGAGAGGGAGAAGTTCGCACATGACCAATATATAATTAGAGATGGCAGCAAATTGTTGATTTTTAGATCAACACACAGTACGATATGAACAGATGATGAAATCTGTTCATGCAGATTTCACAAAAGTTCACCTTTTTATCAGCATTTGAGGAACGCCTTGGATTTTGCTGAATCCTAAATCAAGTCAGGTTGGTTTGGAGAAATTATGAGCCAAATTTTGGAGAAAGAGTTCTGAACTCAAGTGGATCTTCCTGAAATGTGGATAACAGTTTGAACACTTCAGGGACTAGAAAAGCTGGAGTCTTCATAAGAAAAAGGAAAACCACAGATTATTACCAAAGTCCACTATTTTTTTTTTTTTCTTTACGTGCCAGGAAAACACTGGATGGGGGAATACCAGGTTCCGGCTATCAGGGGCATTTCCTCAAGGCCTCTCCAATCCTACTGCTTGTGGAAAGGGAAACTGTTTCATCAGAGCATGTAATAAAGGCATGAAATTTTGGACCTTAGAACTATGCCACCTATGAACTGACGTAAGCTTAGTACACAAAATTGTCTGCTTCAACATCCTACCTGTCAATGACTACTTCAGCTTCAACCACAATAGCACATGGGCAAGCAATAGATACAAATTCAAAGTAAGCCGTTCCAAACTCGACTGCAGAAAATATGACTTCAGCAACAGAGTGGTCAATGCCTGGAACGCACTACCTGACTCCATTGTTATACCCTCAAACCCTCAAAGCTTTAACCTTAAACTGTCTACTGTGGACCTCACTCCATTCCTAAGAAGGGTGTGTGCATAAGCGCACCAGTGTGCCTACCATCCCTGTCCTACTGTTCCCATTTATTCATACTCATCTATTATGTATATGCTTAATACCTGTTTATACTTATATGTTTATATGTTATGTTCATACTTATACTTGTTTTCTTATACATGCTTGACAAACTAAAATAAAATAAATAAAAATAAAATAAATGTAGGCTTACTGTTTGATAAGCCTATGATTGTACGTTATCTTCACTTCTTCAAACTTTGCAATCGGGCTGCACAAAACATTCAGAAGGAGTGCTACACAAAGGGTGTTATTATGAATGAAGAGCCGGTCTCATGTGGCCGCTTCAAAAGCTTACTCTAGTGGCCTGCCTGTGTATATCCACAGGCAACACTTTTGTCCGATACCTCTAGTAAAGTGATAGAGCTGGCTGTGGACACCATTGCTCAGACAGCAGGAGAGAGCCTTTGTAGCATCCACACAACCCTTTTTTGAGGGTGCGATTTCCTTAACACCTCAAGGAACACCATTCCGCCAGTCTACGTTGCAAACCACCTCTTTCAAATATTTTGCACAGATCCACATCTTGATGTTTCACTAAAATATTTTGATTGCCATTTTAGTTTGCTGGTTCTGTCCTGCTGGTTCTTCTTCTACAAGTTACACTGCACTTACTATTGTTCCAAATTAAAAAAAAAAAAAACCAAAACGCTTGTTAAAATTTATTTGAATAGACAATACCCATTCCTTTCCCATACCCTCCCAAATCAGCCTTAGATATTGTTAGACTTTTATTTGGAATCAAGTAATGTGATCATTTTTTAGTCCTTTTTCTAAGATGCTAATGAGAGACAGCAAGAGAGAGTAGGTCATTATTATAATTATATACTTCACGGCTATGACTCCCTGTTTTCTCTTTGTCATGTGTGGAGGTTTTATTTAATTTGTGGCATGCAAATTTTATTCCACATACACATAACCACACTACTGTAAGTTGCTTAGCACATGCCTCTAAATCACACTCCAATACTTTATTAATTAGAATTAGTTACCAAGGCCACAACAGGTCACCCATCACTAAGGTCTGTACTAAGGGTGGGCAAGCATGCTTCCTCGTAACTTTAGTTACTTTTAGATCTCTGATGGAGTTTATAATCCCAAATTATAAGCAGCTGTCATACATGAGCCTCAGCAAAACGATAGTGTCCTTTCTGAAAAGCATCTATAAAAGACAATACATTACGACAAAGAAAGCAACTTAATCTCTGATATTTGGAACAGCCAAATTAAGATATTTGCTCTTCTCTTCTACTCAGCACATTGCTGGAAAAATTAATAGAAGCTGACCAACTTTGTTTTCCAAGCATACATCCAACAAATGAATAATTGAATTGTCTCTTGGCCAGGATTTCCAAATCATTCCTGAAGCTCTTCGCTTACTAACCAATCACTTGTGTAGCCTTTTAACTCATATGTTTTACTCTCCATCTAGTCCTCACAAAGGGAAGGACAAATTCTCCATTAGTTATGTTCAGATTCTGAGGTTGCCCAAATGTCTACATCCAATGAAAATGGATGGTTATTTGGTTGTAACTTCACTTTATAAAATCAAAACAGATAAAAATAAAATCAGAACAGCTGAAAGAATGGCACTTCATCTGCAAATCTCTTTTCATGAAAGCATGGCAGGAAATGCGTTGGTTGTTTTTTTTTTATGGGATAACACTTTGGTTATTGTGCACAAGGATAAAAGAGAAAAGTAAAAGCTACAAACATATTGTATGCTTAATCCAAATATAAAGATGAAAGTTGAAGTCTCATATGTGATAGGGTTGAAACAAGGCCTTTGCCATATTTGCCAAATTTTCAGCCTTCCCAGGGATACCAGGAGGAAAACAAGTTCATGAACTAATTCTATTTTATTATAAGGCTACTACATTAACAAATCTTGTCCCAAAGGTGCTGTTCAGAAGGCAACTGGACTTTCTTGATTTTTCTTTAAAAACATTTCACTTCTCTTTCAAACAGCTTCTTCAGTTCAGAACAGAGGAAGCCTCTTGGATGAGAAGTGAAATGTTTTCAATAGAAAAAAAATAAGAAAGTCCCGTCACCTTTTGGAAAAGCCTTTTGAGACAACCATGTCCTGAATAATTGAGAATCTTCATAGACATTAACGAATCTTGCAAGTCTGAAAGTACAAATCTCCCGCCGTCTCTTTTTACATCTGATAAGTTAAGGATGATCCTTTCAGAGTTTCTTTTTCTGCTCATTATACAGCTGTGGGCCACGGCCTCTCTTATCTGACTGTTCCTCAGGCAGTATCTTTTCCCGTCTCCAAAGTAATTCCATTACAGGAATTGGATGACCCTCCAGGTATTGCTGAATAACTACTCCAAGTTTCTCCAGGTAGTATGGCCAACATCCAGAGGTCTATAGGTTCTTCTTCACCTTTCATCCATAGCACTTATGTCATCTGTGATAAAGCTAGGTAAAAATCACTATGCTATATAAAAATCAGGAGGTGGCATCTTTTAACATGCTTTATTAAAAGGCACAAACTTTCATGGGCTACAGCCCACTTGAATGGACAAGCTTAAGTCTTTTAATAAAATATTTTAGTGTGAAAAATGTCACCACTCCTCCTGATTTTTGGTTCCCGTAGACCAGGGGTGTCAAACTCACAGCCCACAAGCCAAATGTGCCTCGTGCTGGTCCCTCCCCTGCCTGATTTGGCATGTGATGGCACCGTGATGACGCAAGTTTGACACTCCTGCCATATTATCTGCTCCTATTAGGCTATATATTGTACACTGTAAATATTTCAACTGATTACGTTTTTTTTTTCTATAGATAAAATGCATTTGAATAAACACAAGCAAAGCATAATATATAATAAAAACCCTGACCCTTTTAAAAAAATATCTTTATGGCAATTTTTATACAACAAAGCTTCTGGGAATTGTATTTCATCAGGTAGTGGTTTTACTGTCGAATTAAGGGTTCGGGAATAATTAAGAAGCCTTATTTTCTTTGCTTTGAAGACAGACTTATTATGTGTCACTTTTTGACAACAAAAGATAACATTTTATATGGGCAATTGGGGATACCAACATCAGGAATGTTTTAGTTTCCTTCTAAAAGCATCAGTGACAATTTCTGCAAATATGGGAGGCTTCGGCTGAAACAGATAATTTTTCAAGCGACAGTTTTAAAAACACAACCAATAAATAAATAAATAAATAATAAATAAATAAATAAATAGCAGCCTTTTTCACTACACAATGTTTTTTAAAAAAAACCACAGAGCAGCATGAAGATTTTCAGTGTGGACCTGCTTAAATTAGGGATTCAAATTGGTCGTTCCTGATATAAATCCTTCAGCTTTTCGTTCAATGCCTCCACTGCATTATGTCCTTTAATGCAATGCCAAAGAAAAGAAGAAAAAGGGAAGACAGAACCAGCAACCTCTCGAGCACCACTCAACCTGCCTATTTAGTTCCATCACACAGCTCCGAAGGAAATGTCAATGCACGCCTATAGAGACCACGATACTGCCGTATATCAAAATGACGCCTAATCATTGCACATGCTTGCAGATTCATCAATGTAAGAACTTTTCAGGACAGGAAAAAGGCCAGCCACTCTCATATATCAGTCACTTTTTGCCAAAAAAAAAAAAAAAAAAGTTTTCTGCAGCTTTATCATTTCCCTGGTCATCTAACCCCAACCCCATGCTCAACAGGAGACCTTATACCATTTCAGACAAATGGCTGTCCAATCTCTTTTTAAAAACCTCCAGTGACGAAGCAACCACAACTTCTGAAGGCAACTTCTGTTCCACTGGTTACTTGTTCTCACTGTTAGGAAATTTCTCCTTAATTCTAGGTCGGATCTCTCTTTCATAAGCTTCTACCCATTAGGTCTAAAAAGATCCTCCAGTATTTAATGCTAATAGGAATATGTAGGATTGTCCGCTTTAAATATTACATCCTCGTATAAAAGAGAGAGTGTGCAAAACTCCTGTTTTCCATATTCCCATTATTTTTATAAGGAGTAGCAAGCTGTCACAAATATCATTCATTTCATAATTAGTACTGGAAACCACATGGAGTTGGAATCTGAGTTAGGAGCAAGAAGGAAATCATTAGGAAATCCCTGGACTGAAAAAATTGAAGGGAAAAAAATCTTTCAGAGGAATGATTTTGCCCATTATTGATTGATGTCTTTGTAACCAGTGGTGAGGGTTACAAGCTTCCATTGAAAAATACCAGGCGATCACGTCCCCAGCTTTCCGATCAAAATGCAACAGAGTTAGAAGAATTTGGAGGGCGTGGACTAAATCATGAAAATTGTATCAAACAAACCACAAAGCACCAAAACAATTGGGTTGCCTCACTGAAGGTCTTCACTGAAAAGCCTATATACTATACACACCTAGACATGGGGAAAGAGTTGAAAAGATGCCTCCTAAGTAGAATAAAAGACCTTTTCATGGTAAATATGTCATAGCCAAAGTATGAATCCAACGTATTTGTCCCTTTGGAGAGCTGTTAATTTCTGGAGGGAAAACCAAGGATGCTCTTAACTCACTCACTGAAATGAATGGTATTTAGACTTGTTTAAATTTAGGTGGTTTATGTTTGCCTGCAATAGTTTGTCTAAACTATTTTCTGTTGTTAAGAACTCTGCAGTGTATTGAGTTCTTTTAGGTAGCAATAGGCTCAGCGAAAGTCATATCATTCCAGACATAATTTACACACAAACACAACCCATTTTCTTCCTCTTCCATCTGAGAGTAACCAGTGAGAAAGCAAGATTCCCATATAAAAGTAATAGAGAAAGGCAGATGGACAAGCAGATAAATATTAATAGTTGATTAAAAGCGGGGCAGTAGAAAACCATGCGGTAACTATTGGTACACACAATGAATCTGAACACTCCTTCCTTAAACACAAGTCCCACCAGACCCAAGCACTTCTTCTAAAATTGCAACTTCAAAACAAGCTTGCAAAATGATTTGATGATCCTTCTGTTCAAAGCAATAAAATCCCCCTCTGAATGTTCAATATTTTTTTTTAAAAAGTATTCCCTTCCCCTTGGATACACCTGAAATGATTCTCTAGATTACAGCCATATTACCTAAATATAAAACACAGCTTTAACAAAATTGGTATCACGTTCCTTGGACAGAATCTAGCTGTTTGAATTTCTAATCCAATATGGTTTTGTTCTATAATTCCAGCAACATGACGTAGCTTTCTCTTCCACTCTGAATAATTAGGAATAACAGCAGGGGTCTGCTTTTCAAAAATAGCCTTGATCTTGGATACCTTCAATTTTCAGCAACTCGACTAAAAATATTTTCCATGGATTATTTTGCCTTAAACCCTAGAGGTAAGGGGGGAAATGCCAAATTTCACTTGAACTAGTGGATCTTTTTTAATTTGTTGACTTAAACATGAAATAGGAAAGATGGATTTGAAATAAACAGAGATGCACTTACATGGTTACCGACATATCCAGTCACCCAGCTGTGGCCATGCTAAGGTTAAGCGTTATTAATGTTTGCTTCTGCAACACAGATAGATAGTTACTTTTCTCAGAAGTCTAAGCACAATGGGTAACAAAGTAGAGTTTATCGTGTTAATCTCTGTTTACCACATGCTATTTTTCCTTAGTTTAAAGTCTACGGCAGACTATCAAGGGGAGTATAAAATATTAGGACCCCATTCTGAAATCATTAGGGATATTCTGGAATCATGTTCTTGATGTGTCCTGCAAGTGTTCCAATATAATGATCAAACAATGCATTTTGGTCTGGTCCCAGCTGACTTGAACAAATACAGACCTAAACAGACTAATTTTTCATACAGCACTTTTTAAAAACTTACTTTAAGCAAAGTAAAATTGCAGTCTTGCAAACACCCTGTCTAGAAATAAGCTCCACTGAACAGAGTTGAAACTTGCTTCTAAACAAGTGTGTAGAAGAATCTCCTTAGCAAGCTCCAACCTGAGATGGAAAGATAAGTAGTTTACTAATTACTTTCTTCAAAGCTTTTTCCTAGAGAGCCATTTGGTTATTCAGCCAGCCCAGAAGCTGATTACAAAATCCAACAAAGCTTTTGGCTACTAGACCTCTCAGCTTTGTAAAGCCACCGTTAGATGTTTGCTATTCAGACAGCAGAGTACTATAACTTGGAAATGATAGTACATTTTTCTCACCTGAATAAAAGATACGTTATTAGCTTTAATGTGGATCACAGGGGGGAAAAAAATGAAAAAAGACACTTCATATCCTGTACCTAACTCAACCTATTCTTATCGCTCTAGCAGTACTTTGAGGAGTATTATTTTTCCCACTGAAATTGAGGAAATGGACAGATAGCATCAATTCATGCCAATTTGCCTATCAAGCCCCCACCAGATCAAAAAATGGACTTATGACTAAAGTGTGGTTCTTCCCCCAGCATTGTAGGTTTTATAAGTTCTGTTTTCTATGCCCGTATCCAGAAACTCTCAGTCTTGGTGTTTCGACTAGGTCTTTCACAAAACTGGAAGACTTGTAGTTTTCATTACTCTACTCTCTCCTGAAGTTACCCATTGTTACAGAAACATTTTATTTATGAACCGATGGCCTTTTCTTTTTCAACAAATACAGCTTATCAAAGAATTTTATTGTAGCAAATTTAGCCCCTCGGATTTTATTTTTAATCAAAAAGATGTGTTTGATTTTTCAGTTTTTCTGTTCTAAAAGCATAGTGTTAACGCAAGAAACTTGTAAATGGGAATAGAGGCATTTTTAAAATGTACTTCCAGTCCTTCTGTTTTTTATTATAAGTCTAATTTTAGCCAACTCTATCCAGGAATTTGCCAGGAATTGGCAAAGCAGGTACTTTAACACTAGCAAATAAGGTTAAAGCATTTTGTTAAGAAAGGCTCCTTAAATTTGAGCTTGCTTTTGGTTCTTCCTGTTTATAAAATCCCTATCAATTCAGTCCAGTCCTTTCATATCAGATTTATATCATATATCCAAAGACACCTGTGTGATATTTGACACACATATTTAACCCCAAAGTAATCTTCAGAGAAGGGTAGAAAGGAGTGATTGGGGACAAATTTATTTTCATTTAAGGAAAATTTGGGTTTGTTAAGAAAAAGTGAAGATCTGTTTAAAACTCTGATGGATTTGATGGGCCAGTTCCATTACAAACAGACTAGTGATTTGAGGTTCACATGGCACGTAAACAATCCCATTTGTCATCTTACTTTTCTGAAAATATATCCAGTTTGGCTCACAGCATGGCTGCCAAATAAAGGCACAATCTGTCCTATTAAGAAGAAGGTATTGTGGTATCTTCTCTAGACTGAAAGCAACATTTCATTACATCTTACAATTTGGAGCAAGTTGCAACTAAGCCTCAGAAGAGCTAATAGTGCTGAGAACTTAAATATCCTGACTCTTAGGATTTTTCTCACATCCCAGTAATGCAGGATACATATCAACACATATCAAGCCTGCTCTACAAATTCAGTTTCCTAACTTCCTGACAAATTATTGCTTTTAGGTAGAAATAATTTGAGGGCATCAGTCTAATTCTGGCAAGTCTAACATAAGTATAAATCTGCTCCCACGTGCGGAAGTTTTTAGCATCACAAAACATCAACAGAATAGTAAATAAAAATAAATACTGAACACCGAATACAATTTTAAAGCAGTCGGTGACGCTATAACCCTGAAGCCATAGCCAAAATAGGAATATATATCTGTAAATATTCCTCACAGTAAGGAAAACCACTGAATGATATCTCAAATGATGGAGGAACTGATTTTTTTTTTTAAATTAAGTTATTTCAGACCAGAGATATCTAAAGAGATAGATCAAATGGCAGCAAAGATATATTTTCAATTATCTGGAGGCGTTTCACTTGCAAATTATTGGGTTGGTAGGGGAAACGTGTCATATTAAATATGATAAGGAGACACACAAACAAGCAAACACAACATTAGGAAGAAGAAAACAAAAGCTTAGATGATACGTTTGCTGAGAGTGTTCATCTGCGCTTCCCCCCACTTTTTAATTTTAATTTTAAAGAAATGAGCCCCATCTCGAATTCTCCAAACTGAAAAGAAGGACTGCCCACTACAGAGGCTAACATGAACTTCAGGTGTTCAGAAGAAGTAGGTACTACCTTTTTTGTTTTAGGGTAGCTATCCCCTTTGATCAAAGACCTGAGAAAATGATGCTACGGCTGTTCACAGAAGTGCGGTTGCTGCTGCCAATTTGCAAGCTGGAGAGCTCTCTCTTCCCCAGGAAATGAAGAAGTTAATTCCTAGGGTGCATCAGGCTGGCGATTGTCAAAGAGCAAACATGTCAGTGCCACCATTACCAGCAGACTGGGCAAGCGTTTAATGGTAGAATCTGGAGACATTCACTCTCTACCGTCAAAAATGACATCATAACTAAAACGGCCTTCAGCCCAGAGACCCCACATAACAACACCCTAGCTGGATTCACACTTTGGCTCAATTGCATCCCAGGCATGCATGCATGCATGCACACATACATACACACACCCGCATGCACCCCGATTCCCTCTGCACTGGTGGAAAGGCAGTTTTAAATACCCTACTTTTCAGACGGGGCGGCAGATTGGTTTTAAAAATCACATTTCCATCCCAAGCACTTTGTAAACAACTCCACAGGGCAGAAATTCAAAAGCAGCTATTTGCAAATGCCCACGGATTAATAATCTTTTAACTCTTGCCTAGTCGATGAAGATGGAAGTGGAGAGGGTGAAAGGCAAGCAATTAGAAAACAACTCCTTGGATGTTTTTTGTTTTGTTTTTTTGAAATTGCTCCCCTTTTGGCTTTTTGTCCGAATTTAGGTGTTCTACTAAAATCCAAATAACAATTCTGCAGGCAGACCTGGGAGCCCCACCGTTCTTTATGAACTACTGGAAGGAGGGCAAGGTTTTCCCAGAAAATCCTCCCACGTCCCCCAGCGACCACTGATTTAAGCACACAGCCTCTACACCCACATCCTAACGGTCCAATAGGTTCACAACAGGTAAAGGCATCATAGCGAGGGGGACCCAAATTAATTTGCATCCAGGAAGGAAGGAAGGAAGCAAGCAAGCAAGCAAAGCAGAGCAAAAAGCCAACATTCCTCGCTCCCTTGAAGCCTAGGATCCCTCCAAAGGACACCAACAGCAGCTCCGGGCCCCGGCTTCCCTTCGCAACCACGCATTTTTATGTTTATTTTATTTTATTTTTTTGCAGGTCACTTACTTTTCAATTAGGTCTGCCCCCTGAATCATCGCGGAAGACGGAAGGAGCTGAGTTTGAGGGACCTCTAGAGATTCAGGCTGGGGTTGGCTTTGCCAGCAAGTTTCTTTCGCGCGTGGGAAGGGAGGGGAAGAATCCAAATCATGCAGTTTCGGCTCCCTGATCGGTAGCGAATAATTCAAGGGAAATGGGCGGTCAGGTTTAAAAAAAAAAAAAAAGTAGAGATCCAGCTCCCTGCACGGGACAGATTGGTGAAGCCAACCGGGTCACCCGTACGGATTGGCGCCTTCGTGGAGCATCTTGAAGTTAATTACAGCTGCACATGTCCTTCGACACCGGTTTGCTTTGGCCCCTTCCCCCGCCTTTTTTTTTTCCTCCTTTTTTCTTTTTAAAGAAAGCCTCCCTTATTCAGGTTTACCATTTCAACCTCAAATCAGGATGGAGTTGAAAAGATGCGGAGAGGGGAAGGGAGAGGACGGGAGGTCTCCTCCCTTTGGTCCAGGAGGAGCTTTCTTCCAAACTCTGAACAATGAATAAAGATTTGGAGAGATGGAGGGGGGGGGAAAAGAGAAAAAAAGGAAGGGAGGGGGGTGAAAGGGGGGAAGAGCAGCGACGCGAGGGTGGGGGCGAGAGGGACACTTTCCATAGAAAGACTCCAAATCCGGTGGAAGTGAGTAAAAATACCGCGGCTAATATTAAACTAAGAGAAGAAGAAGCGTCTTCTTGCGCGGAGAGGCGTTGCGCCCAGCCGTTTGGAGAACTTTTTCAGGCGGGAGGAAGGTTGCGGGGGGGCCGAAGACCGCCCGACGGAGCGTGGAAGAAGAGGTTCAACTTCACGAGGACAGCTTAAAAGAAGCTGTCCCCCCAAGCAGGAGGGGGGAGGAGAAGGAGGGAGGGAGGGAGAAGGGAGACCTGGTCTCTTTTCCCACAAACGCACGACTGAAGCGAGAAAAGACTTGGAGGAACCCGCTCAGCTCAGCACAGACCGCCCCTGTTGGAATTATTTTAAACTGCACCGAGGGGAGGGGAGGGGGGGGTGGCAACTGGAAGGGTGAGAGGGGGGTGTCCAAAGAGCGCTCTTGGGAAGCAGAGACCGGTCCTGCCGGCGAGAGAGACGCGGGGGTGTCCCCACGAGCTCCGGCGCGCTCCTTTTTCCTCTTAGCTGAGCCTCCTGGTCTCGGGGCGCGCATCTCGGAAGCGGCGGGCAAACTTCGCCTCCTTTCTCGCCTCCTCCAGCTTGGCCCCCTCCCCTCCTCCTCCTTCTCCCCTTCCTCAACGCCGCCGCCACAGCAGCTCTCCTGGGCAGCAGCTAAAGTGGAGACGAAGCGCTTGACAAACTCCCACCTAGACACTGTTGTAGACACAACAAGCTCCGCTCGACAAAGAGAAGGAGAGATTCGCAACAATGCTTCGTGTCCCGTCTCCTCCCCCGGGCACCCTAAAGGACCCCGCCGAGATCCCTGATATTTTTTTTTAATTAATTAATTAAATAAATGGATAAATAACGAGTCCCCCCACTCCTTCCCGGGGCTTCCGAGGGAGGACCTACCCCATGTATTCAATCTCCCGTGGAATTGATGGTATGCCGTCGTCGTACTCTCTCTCTCTCTCTCCCCTCCCCCCACCTTTCCCTGCAGCTTAATTCAGATCTCGGATAATCCGTGGGAGACGATTCGCTTTGTTTTCTTCTGTTCTGAACTTCTCCCTTTCTGTCTGCCTTCACGCGAGGGTCCCGCAGACAGGCGCGCATTTGTGGGGTACAAATCCGCAATCTATTTCTCTCCCCGCCGCCGCCGCGTAAAAGTTGCCCCGCTTCCAAGTCCCCCTTCCTCTTCCTCTTTCGCTCTACGTTACGAAGTCGTCGAGGCAACAGATGGGCTGGAAGTTAAGAGCTGGAATTTTTCCTACTTTTATCACCAAAGCATTCCCCGTGCCTCCGTATGTGTAATTGTGCATGCGTCTCTACAAATATATGTACACATACAGGCAGACACTTAGAACGGGTGTGAATTCCTCTGCCTTAAATAACTTTTTAGGGTTGATGTATATACAGATCGATATCATTCGTATATATGGAGAGATGGAGGGATAGATAGATATGTATGTATGTGTATATGTGTGTGTGTGTGTGTGTGTGTACATATATATATATGAGTGATTTATGATTCTTAGGGCTATTTTCAGATCTTCAGGTTAAAATTAAAATTAGTTAAAATTCCAAGGTGGTGGAGGTGATAGATCCATTAAACTCCCTCCCCTCTCTCTCTCTCTCTCCCCGCTTGCCCCCTTCCCAAGGCTCCCAACATCCCCCTTTCGAAATCAAACTTCTCCCACCACCCAGTTGGAAGGACGGCGCTGCCGCTTCCTCTTAATTCATTTTCAGGAATCAATCCGCCTCAGACGCGACACACACACACACCCCACAACCCAAGCGCGCGGGTTTCTTTTTGCCTCTTTTCTCCCCAGAAAGCAAGTCCCCCCCCCCACATTAACCTGTTACTTGAAATCGCGCCTTTTCCCTGCCCGGCCTGTCTGTCTGGCAGGTGCCTGCTTTCCACGTCGGGGTGGGTGGAGGAGGAGGGGGGAGACCTCGGGCACTCTCCTCCTCTTCCCCCCGCACCTCCGTCTTCCTAGTTTTGCTAGAAAGCTTTTCGACCGCTCTGAAAGACAAGTGCAAAGCGCTCTCTCTGTCCCCCCACCCACCAGCGCCCCTGTGTTTGCTCTGCCCCGCCCCGCGCCGGCCTGTGAATGCAGGACGCTGAATCCGAAGCCTGGCGCTCGGACGCGCGTCTGGCCAGAGGAAGAAGCGGGGGGGAGGGGAGGGCGATTGGACCGAGCCCGACCCGGCTGGCTTAAAACTCCCCGAGAGCGCGGCAGAAGTTTTGAGACAGGCTCAGTTGGAGGGAAGGGGCGTGAGAGGAACGGAGCGACCCCGTCCGGGTGGAGGTGACCTCGGGAGGAACCCGGGGAAGGGTGGCTTCTCCCCGCCGCTCCACCTTCCCGTCCTGAGCCACTCAACCCTCGCCTGCTAAAAGAAACCGACCCCCGCCGCCCAAGCGGGCGAGGAAAGAATTCACTTTTGCAAAACTTCGCCTCCCCGCAGCGAAGCTTTGGTTTAAAATTAAGGAGGGAACCCTTCGTCCCCTTCTCCCGAAGTTTCCGGGCAACTTTTAAGCGCGGGGCTGGCTGGGCAGAGAGAGAAAGAGAAAGAGAAAAAGAGAGAGAGGGAGGGAGGGAGAGAGAGAGAGAGAGAGAGAGAGAAGCGCGATCTGAATTCTTCCTAAATCTTCCCCTTCCTCCGCGCGACGAAAAGCCGGCTCAAGTTCTGCCTTTTCTCCTGGGGCTCCCCTCCCCCTCCCCCTCCCCTCCTTCCTGCCCTTCCCCAAATCCCTGGAAAGTAACGGGTTTTGAAAAGGGACGGAGGGAAGGCGCCGGTGCCGGCCTCCTGGCTAAGTTCTACAGCGCCCTGCCCTGGTTCCTTCGCTGCCTTCATTCTGGCTCCGCTTTTTTTTCCCTCTCTCTCTCTCTCTCTCTCTCCCTTGATAGTCTCGGCTCGCAAACGTCACTGCTATGGATATTTAATTATACTGTATTTTTTAATCACGCAGGCCCCGTTGCGAGGATGCAAAAAAAAGGGGGGGAGGGGGGACAATTCCTCCTAGCTGACTTTGATAACGCGGGGCGGGGGAGGGCGCGCGCCCCTACTTAAAAATAATTCTCCCCATCCAGAACTCTGCGATCCCTCCTCTTCCTCTCTCCTTCTCTCTCTCTCTCTCTCTCTCTCCCTCTCTCTCTTGTTTTTCTTCCAAAAGGAATAAATACCTAGAGGGGAGGGGGCGGAGGACCCTTCGCCGTCCCTTTTGTCTTTCCTTACCTTCCCGTTTGTTTGAAAAGCAAAGTCCCCCAGAAAGTCCGACACGTAAAGCGAAGCGTTGCAAAAGATTGTGTTCAATGAATAATGAGGCATAACCCCTCATGATTGACTTGATCATTTGCCGGGGCTGGAAACGAAGGAGTGAAGAGGGGGGAGAGAGAGAGAGAGAAGGGAGAGAGAGAAAGTGGCCAAGGGGGAACTCTCCCAGATCCACCCTCGGCCTGGCTCTCCTCGATCTGGGGAGCCCGTCCCGAGGACCAAAAGAAATCCGGAGCTCCTTGCTTTCTCGGCCCCCCCAGCAAAACTCCCCCCGCCTTTTTTTTTTTCCTTGATAGCGATCAGGCAACCTCGCCAGACAATTCGCTGGTCCTGCTCGGGTAGGTTAAAAAATTGCATTGTACCGTTTAAAAAGAGAGAGAGAGGAAAAAAACACACAGAGAGACAGACAGACAGACACACACACACACACGCATTATACAGAGACACAAGCTCCATCCATTGTCATCTTGGCGTAATTCGCAGCAACCGGAGAAGTCTTGCGGCATTTAGCTTTGATGAGCCAAATGCCGAACCCTTGATATAATAATCTACAAAGAACCGGCTGCGATCGTCCATTTTCGCCGCCCGCTCGCCGCCTTCCCCCAACCCCCCGCTGCCCCCCCATACCCCCGCTCCGCTTCCCATTCTCCTCCCCCCGCTTAAGGAACTCAGGTTAGGCAGGTGGGAGAGGGAGGAAACCGTTTAACACCGAGCCGTTTTGGACATGACCTTGAGCCCCGTGTAAACACACTTATTGCAACCCAGCAATTCCTCCAAGATCTACCACCAACACCACCCCTTCCCGCCACCAACACCACCCCAAGCCGGCCGCCGCTGCTGCTGCTGCCGCCGACGCCGACGCCGCTGCTGCTGCTGCTTAGGATCCAAGCTGACACCAACCTTCCTCCCTGTCATTTTTTCCCCAAACAAACCCGTAGGATGTCACCCTATTTGAGGAGAAGAGGAGGGGGGAGAGAGGGGGAAACGGGGTGGGGGGACGGGAAGCGAGCAAGGAGGAAAGGGGACACACAGTTTTACACGCGCACACACACACACAGAGAGAGAAATGCACACACACACACACACATAGGCACTCGAGACTATTTCAGACCGGCTTCTTACCTGCTCTTGCAAACTATTTCAAGTCCGATTCTTTGCAAAAACTCCGGGGGGGGGGGGAAGCACGGGCGGCCCGCAAGGATCGCACGCAGCTCCAGACCCCCCAAAAGCCGGGCGCTTAAGAGAAGTAATCAACGATAAAGTGACGTTGATCCGCACTGTAACCTTGTGGCGTATTTAATGTAAATAAGCAGTTTTGTTGCCAATCGCACGCACGCAAACACAGAGAGGTCTTCGGCGTTGCATTTTGATGCTTTCCATTAAGGCTGACTTTATTTACATACACTGTTTAGGGGAAGGGGGGGAAGGAGAGAGAGAGAGAGAGAGAGGGAAAGAGAGGGAGGGAGGGAAGATCACGATGGTAGGAAGACAATACTACTGCCAAATGATTATGAAAATATGATTTTAATTAATCACGTAGTAGGCAAGGAAATTAGCATACGGTAATTAAACTTCCAGGGGGAAAAAAAAGGAACGAAAGAAAGGACAGGCGGGGAGGAAACGGGTGGGGGAGAAACCATGGAGCTTCTTTGCCTTATAGGTCTTAAATAATCTCAGGAAATATAGATTTAAAACCTTAAGGTTTTTAGTTTGTTTGCTATGTTTTATTGGGGGGGCAGCGTACTTTATCACCAAGCCAATAACTTTTTCTCTTTTTTTTTTTTTTTAATAGGAAAGCAACTTGAAAAGGTTGGGTTTGTCCTGCAAGGTTTGGAAGGTGCAATCAAGCAAAAAGAAAAGGGGGGGAAAAATGAGGAATAGGTTAGATGCGGCTAATAAATGAAAAGGAGAGGAAGGGGGGAGGTTGCGAAATGAGGTGAGGGAAGAACGCTGTAGTTGTGGATTCTACAGTCCCATCTGTGACAAAAGCGGGGGCCTTCCACAGCCTCTTTGTGACGGGGTTACATAATGAGGGTGGAGTAATTATTGGAAGAGGGTGCAGAGAATGTTTGTTGAAAATAAACAAAAAATAGTCCGATGCATTCTAAAGAGAAAAAAAGCTCATTTTGGGGTGTGGAGGCACGTTAATGGGAAAAGAAAGAAGAAGAAGAAGAGAGAGAGAGAATCAAGCTCCAAAAAAGCTGACAAATAGAGGGAAGGGGATTGTGTGTGTGTGTGTGTGTGAGAGAGAGAGAGAGAGAGAGAGAGAGAGAGAGAGAGAGAGGCTTGGTTAAAAAGAGATAGAAGCAGACTGATTATTCAAAATGCCGAGCCACAGGGACACTTAAAACATTGATTCAGGTAACACAAGTCCCATCTCCATTGAAATGAGGTCCCTGAAGATGACCGGCATACATTTTAAATCAGTTTACATGATTAAAAAAGTGGGGGGCAGGGCAGAAACATCACACCAGGAGAAATCATCTGGAATAAAGGCAGATTTGTACTAGAGAAGAAAAGTTTAGACATCTGGTCAAAATCCCTGGAAGATCAGCAGCAACTTGTTGATAATAGGAACACTAGGGTTTTAACTTAAGCATTTCATCAACCCTTGGAATTTTCCTTATTTTTATTTTTATTTTCTCTTCCTAAAGCTTCTCTTCCTATCCCTCTTCTCTCTTCCCCGAAGGGGGAAACTTGATATTTCTTTCCTAAAGTTTCTGAACTATTCTTAAAAGCTCGCAATAAAAGTGGGTAGCAACGTGGAAAGAATTGGTTACCTGCTTCCAGAATGTAGGAATTGATTCTGCGCTTTGAGATTTAATATCTCTGAAATCCTCTTTAGAAATATTCCAAACATTCTCCCCTTTTTTTTTTTTTGCTCTGTAGAAATTAACATAGCAGTCACATCAATAATATCACTACCGCTACGGGAATGATAACTAAAGCAGTGTCTTTATTCCAGTTCTTCATGGATCAAATGATTATATTCTCTTCGTCTTTTGAATTTGTTATTGTAAGTCAAGTGATTCTTTATAAGTGACAGGCCTGACAAAGAGATGAGGATGGGAAGCAGGTCAAAAGGAAATCACCATGTGGACTTTGAAAAAAGGCATTTTTAGAAAACAAGATAATGGTGAAAATGGATCTTGTCTTTCAACCCTTCGTGGCCTTGATTCAGGGCGGCGTTAAAACACAATATGCTTTTTCTAAAATAAATTTTAAAATACAGCATCCTCCTGGGTCAGTTCCTAGGAGCTGTTTGGAATTATGAATGAATTTCTTGGGAAGCATTTAAAAAAATAATAAAAAGTTAGAAGATGTAAGATATAATATTAATCTGGCCTGTGTACAGGTAATCCTCGATTTACAACCATTCATTGTGTGACTGTTCAAAGTTATGACGGCACTGACAAAAGTGACTTAAAGACTGTTTCTCATACTTATGGCCGTTGCAGCATCGCCATGATAACATGATCAAAATTCAGATGATTGGCAGCTGTCTCATGTTTACAGTCAATGACTACTTCACCTTCAACCGCAACAATACAAGAGCACATAAGAGATGTAAACTCAATGTAAATTCCTCCAAACTTGATTGCAGAAAGTACGACTTCAGCAACGGAGTGGTCAATGTCTGGAATGAACTACCTGACTCTGTGGTTAAATCCTCTAACCCCCACTCCTTTAACCCCAAACTATCCACTATTGACCTCACCCCATTCCTAAGAGGTCTGTAGCGTGCATAAGGGGCGTGCATAAGTGCACAATCATGCCTACCAGAGGTTCTGACCAGTTCTGGAGAACCGGTAGCAGAAATTTTGAGTAGTTTGGAGAACCGGCAAATCCCATCTCTGACTGGCCCCGCCCCCATCTCTTCTCTGCCTCCCATTGAGTCTCAGCTGATCGGCTGAGTCTTCTTTGGTTGCCCTGCACAGGAGAACGGAGCTGGAAAGCAGGTTAGTGGGATGGGGAGGGAATGGGATTTTGCAGTAACCTTCCCTTGCCATGCCCACCAAGCCATGCCCACCAAGCCACGCCCACAGAACCAGTAGTAAAAAAAATTGAATTCCACCAGTAGTGCCTACCGTCCCTGTCCTTTTATTCGTACCTATTTCCTGTATTCATACTCATGTTTATTCTCATATCTTTTAAGTGATTGACAAATCAAATAAATCAAATAAATAAAAAATGTGATGGTTGCAGTGTTCTTGGATCACGTGACTACCTTTTGCAACCTTCTGACAAGCCACGTCAAAAGGGAAAGCAGAGTCGCTTAACAACCGTGTTACTCTCTTAACAACATGCAGTGATTCATTTAACAAGTCTAGCAAGCAAGGTCGTAAAATGCCTGTGGATATTGGTACTCACTGTGTGCTTCCTTCAGCCATACAGAACGGCATACAGCTGTTTTAATACGCGAGTATCTCCAGAAGGACCCAGGAGTTACCTTGGGGTAGATTTCCCCTTTCTATTCACTGATGGTGTGCATGTCCTTATTTTGCTACAGTCTGATAAGGCTTTGAAGTAATGACTTCTACATGGTCACTCTTCCCGAACACAGCTAGAATGATTGCAACAGGTGCATTTGGGTTCAAAAAGGGTTGTTTCATAAGCTCAAGAGGTTTTCCATAGCAAGAGAAACCTAAAGTAATTTGGAAGTAGTGTAATGCGAAGATGCCTATTAAAAACAGACATTTAGAAAATGCAATGCTCTGGCTGCTATGGGTTTGTTTGTTTGTTTGCATGCTTTCAGTGCCTTCAAGTTAGTCCGTGATTCCTGCCTGGACAAGTCCCTGCAGATATTCTGGCAACATTTCGTCTTTACTAGTCAGTGTCTTCTTTCTACAACTGAGAGAGAAGAGTTAGCCCAAAAATCACCTGCTGGCTTTAGGCCAAGGGCAGGACTAGAACTCCTAATCTCTTGGTTCTAGTTCAATGCCTTTAACCACAGCTCCAAACTAGCTTTCACTATGGGTTTACTGACCTCTTAATCATCCTTAGAAAAGGAAGGTTGTTGTGGAGGATTTGACTAAAGGAGGACTAAACTTTCTACCATGCTTTGATGCTGGCCTAGTTCAAAGCTGTCTTTAGGAAGCTTTGACATCAGGAGTTGCACCATCTATTCCCAGGAATAGGGGGGGGGAGGAGGAGGAGGAGGAGGAGGATGTTCCTAACTAATTTGCTGTGGTCTTTGATGTCCTTGACAAGGAATTCATATAAAATGGGCATCAGAGGAGGGAAAAAACTTTTAACTCCTACTAAATCAAATACTAGAAAGCAAATTCTAACTACGCCGTTCTTAACACAGGAATGGCTAGTTTAGCCACTGCCTCATGGAAAAGACCAAATGACAGGCTGTGAAAAGCTGTAGGTGTGTCAAGAGATGGACTCACATAGGAGGGGGAGCATAGAGAAGTACAGGTAGTTCTCAACTTACAACGAAGTTTACAATGGCACTGGGGAAAAAATGACATGGCCGTTTTTCACACTGATGACCTTTGTAGCATCCCCGTCATCATGTGATCAAAATTCTGGTTCATACTTATGACCGTTGCTGTGTCCCAAGTTCATGGGATCCCCTTTTGCAACCTTTTGACAAACAAAGTCATTGGGGGAAGCCAGATTCACTTAACAACCATGTTACTAAATTATTGACTGAATCACTTAACAACTGTGGCAAGAAGGGTCATAAAATGGGCAAAATGCACTTAACAAATGTCTCACTTAACAACAGAAATGTTGGACTCTGTTGTGGTCATAAATCAAGGGTTGTATTAGTCCAGACTGACTATTTCAACCATACATTTTGGAATGACCAAAAAACGAGTGCACAAACATGAGTGTGAAATTTTCACAGCACCCTTTTTCTCTTTTTCCTCAAAATCCAACCTCACAACCTGCAGAGGTGAAGTATTTGTGCAGATACATGACCACTTTTTCCACTCTGAAAATATGTCTGTGGTTTGCTTTCTTTTTCTCTCCTGTAAAGTGGAAGCCCATAGAGGGCAGAAAAGCAGATGTTCTCAAGGAAAGAAAGTCTTTTTCGAGAGTAAAGAAAAATATTTTCTCTCGCCTCAATCTTAGCAACTCCGTTCAGGTAAATAGCTTCTATTAGATAAAGGAGCCGTGAAAACAAAGTATTTATATTCAAGGCATAGGAATTAAAGTGAATCCGATTAAACTTAGATTGTCAAGAGAATAACTTGCTTTTGTTTAACCTAAATCCATTCTCAGCTTGCTTGAAATAGAGAGGAATGCTCTACTGAAATTAAAGTAGATGATTCACCCATCAACTTTAAAGTCTACATGTGTGAAGCTGCCATACATGAAATATCTACATATGGAGAGCAGAACATGCAAAAGAAAGAATATGGTCTGCAGAAAAAGAAGAGGTAGAACGTTAGAGGAGAAAAACATATATCATTCTGATGCTGATAAGAGATCATGGGAACATGTTTACTGAAGAAAAAAAAAATTGGACTTGCTAAAACTGTTTCTACTGTGACTTATTGTCCATCAATGACTTGATGAAGATCACTGCTTAATCTGCTAATGCTGCATCGGAAGTCAGTATCTAAGTAACTTTTCAAGATCTTGAGTTGGTGAGATTATTCCTTGAAAAAAAGGTAGAGAGTGTTTGTACCTCTGGAAGCAACCCCCTGAAAGCAAAACACCATTCCCAAAACACGAGTGAATAGGAGAGACGCGAACTCATTGGTAGCCTCACATTACAATGAACCGTGCATTCAATTTCATAGTTACTAAGATTGTTGGCTGAGCAAGGACAAAAATAGCCAGGGAAACAGGCCCCTTGTCAATCAACAGTTTCTCTGTCTTTGGGTGTGTGGTTGTTTAAAGGTGGGGTGGATTCTGCATCCACCCTAGAAGCCAACAAACCTTAATATCACCCAAAAGCTCTCCCCCCAGTCCTATTTAAGTCCTTTCATCTATTCTTCTTCATCACTTATGTAACTTTTTTTCCTAAACATCATAATTCAATACCTAAATTTGTCCTGCAGTATATATGAAAGCAATTCTAGCTTAAATTTGGTTAGATTCTGTTAATGAATTTAAACTGTCAATTCTGTCATTGCTGCACATTTTTCAGTTCTGGTCTTCCAATGAGACATTGTCTTCCAATATTTTAAAAACAATTCAACCAACCTCACAAGATCAACATTAGTCTTGATTGTTCACTTTGGTCTACTCAGAGGAAAAGAAATAGTCAGGTCCAAGGATGTACACAAAAGATTGCTCAGATACTATATATCACTCAAAAATATAACTTTGGGAGAGAAAGACCTTGGACAAAGGATTACAGTCTTTTCTGTTTATCTGAATAATATTTATTTAATCATTCACTACCATTTTAAAAATTGCCAAGGTAATCTATGTCTTTCTGAGACAGAGGAAACTGTCCAAGAAGAATACTATTTAATTAAAAACTATCACATAAAAATAAAGACTCAGTGAAGTACAATAAGCTTCTGCGATCAATGTCCTAAGGCTTGTGACGAACAAAAGCTAAACATTCTAAAACTAATTGATTTGTACTTTAAATACAGAACCATCTTACGTTGCAAAATAAAGCTCATCGCATTTAAAAAACACATCACAATCAGGATCTGATCGCAACCACACCAGAAGCAATGAGATGGTTGGCTTCCATAGACACTGAGCTGTAATAACTCTCCTAGTGCGATGCTATGCAACATATGGTGATTTTATCATGGCTTTATCCTAATTTAATATTATCTCATCTATTTATTTGCGTTTGTACATGCAATGTGTTTTATAATGTTATATACCAGTGGCCGCATGACCTCTTCTAGATGCCATATGCTAAATAAAAATAAACAAAAATTTGAAAAACTTAAGATATGAAAACAGAAACACTGAAGAGTCTAATGGGTTGACATTCAGGAAAGTGCAAGATGTAGAAATACAACACGAGGCCGCGTTTCCAGGCCTTCTTACCATCTCTTCCAGACGCATCCCATTAGGAGGCATCTAGGAAACCACAAACACAAAAACAACGAAAATAGGAGAAGAAACCTACCTTGATCTTTTCCTTTTAGCTTGCTAGACTGCATCTGGTGGGATACACGTAAGAAGCCACAACAGAAGATGACAACAACCCTCCTCTCACACTGTTGCTCCCACGTGAAAGCTGACCACTCCTATGGCTGGAGACAGCCATCAAGGGAAAGACATTTCAATTAATTATTTCTGCAAATCTTATCTACATGGAGAGAACCATTTTGGTGTAGTTATTTAAGGAATTAGGCTAGAGATTAGAGTTCTGACCCTGGTGACTTTGGGACAGCTCCCCTCTCTTTCGGTCCTAGGGTTAGGGTTAGACATCAGCAGAGCACTTCTGAAAAAACTGCCAAGAAAATAGCAGGGACTTATCTGGTTAGTTATCAGAAGTTAAAACTGGCAAAGGCATCCATCAATCTCTCTCCCTATCTCTATCCATATCTATCTATCTATCTATCTATCTATCTATCTATCTATCTATCTATCTATCTATCTATCTCTCTCTATCATCTATCTATCTCTATCATCTATCTATCTCTATCATCTATAATCATCTACCATATCTTGCTCATCTATCATTTATCTATCAATCTATCATCTATCTTGCTTATCTATCTATCATCTACCATCTATCTATCATCCATCTATCTCCACTCATTTCTCTCTCACACACTCTCACTCACTAGCTAGCTAGCTCTATCCATCCATATTTCTATATTTCTCTCTCTCTCTCTCTCTCTCTTTCTCTATCTATCTATCTATCTATCTATCTATCTATCTATCTATCTATCTATCTATCTATCTATCTATCTATCTATCTATCTATGTCTCTATCTCTCTGTCTCTGTCTCTATCTCTATCTCTATCTCTATCTCTATCTCTATCTCCATCCAACCAGCTTTTACTGGTTCATTGATTCTACTTTTTTCTTACATTGGTGTATGGACATTTAAGGTTTTCACATTCTTAAAACAAAAGAAAGTTGTTCTTTAGTTAACTCACATTTAATCTCCATGTGGTGGTATAAGGAAAATGAAGTCCAAATTATTAACGAAAGGAAGTAAAAGCTGTGGATAGTATTTCTACAGCAATATAATAAAAATGAAGATAAAAGAAATACTATTAATATGTAATATTTAAATCCAGTAGTTTTTATAAAGATTTGATAGTAAATGGTCAAAAAGAGTATACTTAAATAGTGCCAAACTATAAAGCCCAACCGTGCCTTAAAAGAAAACCTATTTCCAAATGTAAGAGATAGTAGCAGTCGAGAATGCTTATTCCTTTCCTAGTTCATGATATTATTAATAAATTTTTCATTTTTGTTTTTGAAAGATGTATTCCAGGAAAGTGGACAGTATGGGGATCACACAAAAGATACATTTGGCTTTTCATTTCTAAGTAGCTGGCTGGATGCACATTCATCATTTTCAGATGCTAAAGTCATTACCTTAAAAAAATTAAAGAATATGGGGATTAACATCAGTTTGTGATCCATACAGTATACATTTAAATTATTCAGTAAAATACTAGAATTATTTTTAACTCAATAAATCCTGTAGCCAAAACATAAACCACCTGAGGAAAAAAGAATATTCTTAAAATAGGACTGCAAGTAGAAAATTGTATCTGTCTATCTTGGAAGTAGCAGAATGTCGTTATAATTTTTAATGACTAATATTAACGAAGCTCTATTACATAAGGGTGTTTTTTTTCTGTCCAGAACACCTGAACCCTGGTTAAACAGCCCCAACAGGATGTCATGTTTCATAGAATAATATAAGTTAAAGTGTACATATTTTTTCCAGTTTAGGTTTCTTGATCAAAAGAAACACAATTATTGACTATTAGCTTGCAATCTAAACAAAAAAGATGATCAAGTTATCCTGAAAGGCAGAGTAGAAATCAGATTAATAATAATGACAACAACAAAACAAAGCCCAATTAACGTTAGCCTTCTGTGAGTTGGGTTCAATAGAAGTTAACATTAACAATGTAGGAGCTTGAAGTAGAAATTAGAAACATGACTCTGTGATAATGATATTATCACAGGCCCAAAAGAAAAGAACTTTCTCGAATGTCATTGAAAGAATAAGAAAGCAAACTAAGCAAGGCCGATTTTTTTCCCTACCATGATGAAAATGCTTGCTTTTACCAAAATTTGAATTTAATATGATTTTATATCAGCAACTTTATATATTGAAAAGATATATAGATCTAAGCAAAATATAAAATAAAATATTATTTTAATATGATAGCTAAGTAAGCTATTAGAGGAGACATCATTCTTCATTCATGTAGTTATAAAGAAAACTGGGTGTTATACGCTTTTGGTGTATCTTTCTTATGGTTTATTTCCTTCTCCATCACCATCACCAACACCAACACCATTTGTTTTCCTTACAAGAAGAATGTCCTTACCCAGGGACACCTCAAGAATATTGAGGTAATGCATTGCCCTCCAAGAGGACTTACTCAAACTATCAAGATCTGTAGATCATCCAGGTTTCCATGTCTACTGCTATGCTAGCTTGGTCCTCCAATTAAATTTACTTGCTAGAAAAGTTTACATAACTTTTCACACAGTGATAAATACACGTAAATACACCTTTTATAGAGTTTCTGCAATAGACTACAGAGAATCCCAAAACAGTTAACGGATAATCATATATAAGATTGCATGTAAAATTAAGTCAAAGTCATTGCATGTCCCTTCATATTCTAAATTAAACTCAATTTGTTTTAAAGGTCTCTGTTAGAAGAAGCACTATCTCAGTCCTTCCCCTTAAGATTCGGTTCAGAAATGAACCAATAGTTAAGTAGGAAATCTTTCTCTCACAAGATAAAGGATTCACTTTGTTTCCTCTGTCCAGTTGTGTCTAACTCTCCATTTCTTAGCATTGTCTGCAGACACTTCCATGGCCAAGGTGTATAGAATGCTATTACCTCCCATCAAAGTGGTAGCTATTTATCTACTCTCATTTGCATGCTTTCAAACTGCTACATGGGCAGGAGCTGGGGCAAAGACCGAGAGCTCACCCCATCACACAGTGTGTTTGGGTCTGGAACCTGGGCTCTCAGCTTTCCATCTGACAAGCTCAGCATCCTTAACCGCTGACCAGATGCCATCCCAGTTTGCTGAGTATTATTCCCAGCCCTATCAAAGCTGACACCAGCCAGAGCATAGAACAACTCAAAGAAGTAGTGCAAGATGTGGAAGATGTGGAGAGGCCTGGCCCACAGAATCTCTAAGAGTCAGACAAGACTGAATGGATAACATCATCATCATCACCATCACAACTCCCAGAATGGAGAAAGTGGAGCAGCCATTCCTTTCAATTGTTTATTTTATTTATTTATTTGATTTGCCAATTGTTTACAAGATAATAAGTATAAGTGTATACATAGTTGTGAATACATGAAATGGGTACATATAAGAAAAATAAAAGAAGAATAAGAGAAACAATAGGACAGGGACTGTAGGCACGTTGGTGCGCTTATGCATGCCCCCTACAGACCTCTTAGGAAAGGGGTGAGGTCAATAGTAGACAGTCTAAGGTTAAAGTTTTTGGGGTTTGGGGAAGAAACTACAGAGTCGGGTAGAGTATTCCAGACATTGACCACTCTATTGCTGAAGTCGTATTTCCTGCAATCAAGTTTGGTGCGGTTAACTTTGAGTTTGTATCTATTGTGTGCTCTTGTGTTGTTATGGTTGAAGCTGAAGTATTCATTGACAGGTAGGACATTGCAATGTATGATTTTATATACCATGCTTAAATCAGACCGAAGACGGCATAATTCAAGGTTTTCTAGTTCTAGAATTTCAAGTCTGGTGGCATAAGGTATTCTACAACGAGTAGAGGAGTGGAGAACTCTTCTTGTGAAATATTTCTGGACTTTCTCAATTGTGCTAATATCAGATACGTAATGTGGGTTCCAGACTGATGAACTGTATTCGAGTATTGGTCTAGCAAATGTTTTGTATGCTCTGGTTAGTAGTGTGATATTACCAGAGAAAAAGCTACGTAGGATTAGGTTAACAACTCTTAATGCCTTTTTGGCTATGTAGTTGCAGTGGGCTCTAGCACTTAGATCATTAGAGGTGAGTATTCCAAGGTCCTTTACAGAGCTTGGGTCATCAACAAGATCTTGACTATTCAGCTTGTATTTTATTTTCTGATTTTTTTGCCAATATGTAAGACAGAGCATTTATTTGTTGAGATTTGAAGTTGCCATTTGTTTGACCATTCTGATACATAGTCAAGATCTTTTTGTAGGGTAGCAGTATTGTCTGTGGTATTGAACAGCTTTACATCATCAGCGAAAAGAACGCAATTGCTCTTAATATGATCACAGAGGTCATTTATGTAGAGTATGAAGAGAGTTGGTCCTAGAACACTGCCTTGGGGGACACCACTATTGACAGGTACAGAATTTGATAGGACGCCTCCCAATTTTGACCATTTGTTGTCTGTTTGCCAGGAATGCTTCTATCCAGTTATTCAGTTGTCCAGAGATACCATAGGATTTTATTTTTAGGAGTAGTTTGTCGTGTACCACTGAATCAAAGGCTTTACAGAAGTCTATGTAGATTGCGTCTATTGCTTTGCCCTGGTCGAGGTTGTGTCGTCCATATGTTTTTGCAGTGTAAGAGTTGCAGATTACAGGATAGTTTTTTTCTGAAACCAAATTGTTTATTTGGAGAGTAGGTTGTTTGTCTCTAAGTGGAGGATGATGGATTGGTTAATAATTGATTCCATGACTTTACAGGTGACGCAGCATAAGGAGATTGGTCTGTAATTTTCAACTAGGCTTGGGTCTCCTTTTTGAAGATGGGGATGACTGTGGCTTGTGACCATAGGTTAGGCAAGGAGCTGGTCCTGAAAGATTTTTCAAAGATTATGCTTGGAGGTTTGGCTATGGCAGTGGATAGCTTTTTTAAGAAGTAGGCACATATTCCATCCGGTCCAAAAGATAGAGATGGTTTTAGATTGCATAGTGCTTTTTCAACATTGTCTTCTGTAAAATCGATATGTATTAGATCATTGTTGTTATCTGTGGTACGGCTAGGAAATACTGGGCATGATCCATTGCTGTTTACAAATACTGAGCTGAAGAATGTGTTAAAGATGTTGGCTTTAATGGTGTCGTCAAGTTGCAGTCTTTACCATCAGGTCCTATCAAGGGTGGGATAGACCTTGAGTCTTTTAGTTTGTTGTTTACAAAATTGTAAAAAGCACGGGTGGAATTGGTGCTTAGAAGGTTTTCCTCTTGTTTAATGTGATAATTGATGCATTCGGTCTTTATCTGGTGGCATAAATTTTGGTCTCGTTGCATAAATTGGCAACGAGACCAGATTTGTTTTTCCGCCAGAGTGATCTCTTTTGGATTGAAGTTTCCTTATTGTTATGGGTAATCTGCTTTTTGTTTTGTTTTGGGAGTTGTTGTTGGTACATATAGTTTGATGACTCTTTTGACTTCAAGTAAAAATATGTTGTAATGGTCTTCAACAGTATTGCATCCAGTGAATAGAGATTGCCAATCAAGGGATGAGAGATCGTTGTCTATAAGATCATAGTTGCCTTTTTGAAGTTACAATTGGGGATTACATCATTGTGGTGATTTTTGTGTGGGCGTATGTTGAGACAAAAGTCAATCATATTGTGGTCACTGCTGGAAAAGGGTTCTTTAGTTTGTATTCTGTAAATTAAATTCAAACTATTGCAGAAGATGAGATCGAGGCAGTTGTTTAGTCTAGTGTTGTTGGTTACTAGTTGTTCCAGTCCCAGATTTGTAATAGCATTGTAGAAGGTTGTGTGTATGATTTCAGTTGTACATTCATTTATGTTCCAGTCAATATGAGGTAGATTGAAATCACCAAGAAAGATAAAAGGGTATGGGCAGGATGCAGCCCATGTTAGTAATGTATTTAACTTGTTTACATGTTCGATGTCATAATCAGGTGCTCTGTAACATAGTAAGAATCGAATTGTGATATTTAAGAATAGTTCACAGATGATGGTCTCAGGAAGAGCAAGCTCCTGGGTAACTTGGATATTTTTAGATGTAAGGACTTTTTATAGAAGATAGCAACACCACCTCCTCTCCAATTTCACGATCTGATCGGTAAACATGATAGTCTCTTACTGTGGTAATGGAGTCAGGAGAGATGCATTGAGCCATGTTTCACAGACAAATATAATGTCGAATTTAGCCATATTTAGTAGGAGGAAAAATTCAGGTATTTTATTCACGAGGCTTCTTGCATTGAGTAGTTTGCATTGGAATTGAGGTAGTTAGGGGCGTGCATGCCTAGTCTTGGGTGATGGTGGATCGGTTGAGGTAGGGTTGTGGTTGAGGGTTAAAGCTGAGTTGCGGGTTGTGTGGCTTACTTTTGATACACTCAGCATGGTAGTCAATGTACAGGTCCTTCTCTCCATTGTCTAGACGTTTTTTGAGATTTTTAATTGTGTAGAGCAGGGGTCTTCAAACTTGACAGCTTTAAGACTTGTGGACTTCCAGCTCCCAGAATTCCTCCTCTAGTCATGTTAGCTCAGGAATTCTGGGAGTTGAAGTCCACAAGTCTTAAACTTGTCAAGTTTGAAGACCCTTGGTGTAGAGAGAGAGAGATCTCAGAAAGTGACACCTCCTAAATGAACTTAGCTGATAAAAAAATAATAATTAGTATTATTATTATAAGTGAAGCCATATCTAGCTAGTACTTGGACAGAAGACCTCAAAGACATCCCAGATCTGCAGATTAGACTATTTGAATGAATGTGCCAAAAAAAAAAAAAAAAAGTCTATTCAAACCACATTTGTATTGTTGCCAGAAAGATACCATGGATATGTTTACAGAGTCAACAGAGCTGAGGTCATCTCAAGCAGATTTTATTCATATCCATTATTTTGTTTCCTGTTTTTTTTCCCCCTAAGAGCGCATATACAAAATTGAAAGCCTTTTTTTTTCTTTCTTTCAGACTAGAGATATTTATTAAGCTACGCTGTCTCTAAAAGAGAAGGGTGGGGCTTCTTGATGTTTCTGTACACACCATTGGTCCCTGTCCAATATTATGCATTTTAGATATAAGACCTGGATGACTTCATGCAGTTAATCAATGTTTTTAAAGAAATCAAATCACTGATCCCAAATCTCAGAAGATCTGAGTGTCTTCTATCCTGAACACTTATGTTTTGAAAAAAAAAGGGGGGGGAGGAGGAGGGACAAACAAAGGAGCTTGCAAAATAATTTAATTCTATGCCAATTGACTATACCATCTCCTCTGGGATATCCAGCAAGGATGTTTCTTACATCTAATTATTATGCAGTGGTTATATTATCTGTAATGTGAACTTCTGGTTCAGCTGAAAACATGGATTAGAGAACTAAATCCCATATATTGTGCCATTGCTCAAAATACTATTTTGTAATAGTTTTTTTTTGGGGGGGGGTGTCCATTTCAATGATCAATGATTCCATTTCAAATATATCTTAGGGAACATTTTAATTAGCAGGGTTTTGGGAGGGTTATAGATTGTATCTCAACAAATCCTGGTATCAAACTTACCTTGCTTTATTTATTTGTATCCCGCCTTTATTATTTTTACAAATAACTCAAGATGGCAAATATATCCAACGCACTTTCCTCCTCCTATTTTCCTCACAGTAATAACCCTCTGTAAGGTAAGGTGGACTGAGAGTGAATGACTGGCCTAAAGTCACCTGGCTGCTATTTAAGCCTAAGCAGGGCCAGAATTCACTGACTCCTGGTGTTTTTGTTTCAAAGTCATCTAGCCATCATTCATGGCTAAGATCAGAAGCGGTATTCAGCAGGTTCTGACTGGTTCTGGAGAACCGGTAGTGGAAATTTTGAGTAGTTCGGAGAACCGGCAAACCCCACCTCTGACTGGCCCTGCCCCCATCTATTCTCTGGCTCCCATTGAGTCCCAGCTGATTGGCTGGGTCTTCTTTTGTTGCCCTGCACAGGAGAATGGAGCTGGAAAGCAGGTTAGTGGGGTGGGGTGAGGTGGGAATGGAGATTTTACAGTATCCTTCCCTTCCATGCCCACCAAGCCACGCCCACCAAGCCACACCACACCCACAGAACCAGTCGTTAAAAAAAATTGAATCCCACCACTGGCTAAGATGGGACTAGAACTCACAGGTTTTTAGTAATTGGCCCAAAGTCACCTAGCCACTTTTCATGCCTAAGGCAGAATTAGAACTCACTGACTCCTGATGATTAACCCAAAATCACCCAACCAGCTTCCATGTCTAAGGCAGAACTAGAACTCACTGACTCCTGGTGATTAACCCAAAATCACCCAACCAGCTTCCATGCCTAAGGTGGAACTAGAACTCACCAACTTCTGGTGATTATCCCAAAATCACCCAACCAGCTTCCATGCCTAAGGTAAAACTAGAACTTCCAATTTCTCCCAGTTTCTCCCCTTAACCAAACTGGGTCTCTGGTTAGGTATGCCTACAGAGTCCCAAGCAAGGTCAAAAAAGTCCCAAAAATATGCCAACACAAAAATTGTCTTTGCAAACAATTCTCAACTACTTTTGGTAATGCAGGTCATTTTTGCATAGGAAAGGTCAAATATGTTAGCATCCTCATATATTTCCAAAAGGAGCTCAATTTTTAAAACAAACTTGTTCTTCCTATTTTTCATCCTGCTAGATATGTGCTAATAAGATGGTTAGGTCTTTATGAGGGAGGGTCTCCAAACAGTCTCTTTTGGCACTACTTCCTTCTCCTGCCTCTTTTTCTCCTGATGCCCAATTAAAAGAAATGGTTTTGTTTGATCTGGTCCAAATGCAGAGTGTTCTACAAATCAGATGGCTGCAGCCATTTTCAAAAGGTCTGAATTACCAAACATTGGGAAGCTGTTTAATTTATACAATCATGGAACAATTTTATTTTGAGCTTGATTTAGAAATAACTCATTTCCCTTTATGTTCTGAAATTCTGGGCAATCAAATTTGCTAATTATAAACTTTAAAACCAAAACTCTGTATCACCAATTTGTTTGTGAAGTTTAGTTATCTTCTGCACTTGAACTATTGGCTTAAATCCTCTGGTCTAAAGTTCTGATCTAAATTATATTAACAGACAAAGTGTCAGTGGGGTGCACTTCAAATGAGCTTTGTTATGGTTCGGTTTATTATATCGTGTGAATTCAGGCACTGTAACCTGGAAGACATTTCTCAGGAATTTTGTTTGAATCCTGAATACTTGAATAAAGTATTCATACTGTTCTATGGCCCTAATTGATTTGTCATCCCAACTATCAATCCACAGTTTAGAGCAGTGTCCAACCTTGGCACTTTAAGACTTGTGGATTAACTCCCAGATTCTCAGCCAGCTTTGCTGGCTGAGGAATTCTGGGAGTTGAAATCCACAAGTCTTAAAGTTGTCAAGGTTGGACACCCCTGGTTTAGAGATTGTAAATCCATCAGGGAGCAATCAGTGGCCCTCCAGATGTTGCTCAGCAGCATCCCCAGAAGCATAGCCCATGATAATGGATGCTGGGAGTTGCATTTCATACACATCTGTAGGGACTCTGGCTGCCTATGCCTTGGCATTAGCAAACTATTGTTAATGAATAATAGAAGCAAACACTTCTGGAAACCATCCTGAAAAGGTGGGACTCAAGAAATGCATGAGTTTAAGGCCCTTCTCTGTTAGATCTACCTATGGATTCCCATGACCTTCCAATGCAGCAATTAAGGATTAATTATGATAGACCATTCAAAGCATTAGCAGCTTCCATCCTGGGAAGATTTTAAATTTGAATGGGAAATTGGTTAGTCACATAGAGTTGGGCAATTTGTGAGATGGTTCTAATTTGGTTTAGAAAGTGTCCTGTCCATGCTTACCATTAGCAGTTAAAGCAACAAATGGAAGATCTTTAAGGAAAAAAGCATTTATGCATTCACTGCAGCACCAATAGGAGCTGAACACTGTCAATTTCCCAATGACCTTTTAAAAACAACAGCAACAATGAACGGAGCATATCTACTTACAGATCTGATAAACAACCAAGAAAAAAGGAAGGAGAAGAAGAAAAAAAAACAAGGTGAGGGAATCAAGAAGCATTTAAGCTGGAGGAAAAACAAGATGTCTGCAAAAAAAAATAAGCACTGGGATCTGGCAGGTAAATGCAGGAGCATCGTGCTTAAAATGGACAGACTCAAAAGTAAGAATGTTTTCACCTTTCTGTGAAACGGTTTGATTGCTCTTATTAAACATTTAATAGAAATTCAACGCAAGATAACACAGGGAATTATGGAAACTCACCTATGCAGGTTAAGTAAGTAAATAAATAACCAGCTTATTTTGGAGGAAAGATATCTATGTAGACAAAAGAGTATAAAAAGATGGGCATTGTTCAGAATTTTTTTTATAGCAATTTGGATCAGGCGATTAAAGGAGAAACAATCCTTTAAAAAAAAAAACACCCAGTTCCCTGAATTTAGTTATCCTATAGATTATAAAACAAGTTAGCTAAACCAAAACAGTATTGGGTCTTAGCATATATTGTGTGAATTAGACTGTTATGCTAAGTCATAATGATATTTTAACATGTTGTGTGAGCAAAGTGATAGACTGAAATGTTACAGCATATCCCAGCAACCAGAATTGTGGAGGGGGGATTTTAAAATCAGACACTCAATTATAAATAAAATCTTCAACAAAATGTTAGCATGTAGATATACAGATACACACACACACACACACCATTCTAAGCTTCCTGATTTCCAGTGGGCAGTTTTGTCCTTTAATTTGCACAATATTAAATGATTCTGCATGCAAGAGGAAAATCTGTAGCCAGCATCTCCAATTAACCTGATTGCAGGGGAAAGTAATTTAGAAATTGACCTGTTCTTGCTCAGAACTCTTTAGTTTAGCCTTCTGGGCATCTCTTCTGTTTGGTTTTTTAAATTCTCTCTCGCTTTCTGTCTCTCTCTCTTTTCCCCACCCCATCCATTCGATTTGTGATTATAACTCTCAACAGATTTGATATGTATAGAAGGTTTATCTTCCTTAATTCTCTTTTAAGAAATGGATCGTGTAGGGATGTCAGGAAAGGTAAAAAGACCGTGTTAATAAAAAGATATGGCTGGGTTTCAATAACACGTTAAACAAAAGGTTCTGAACCTTTTTGTGCCATGGATACCTTTGACAACCTGGTGAAATCTATGGAGCCCAATTACTATAAGCTCATAGATAAATATATAGATAGAGACAGAGAGATAGAAAGACACAGATAAACATATGCAGATAATAATGATAGATAGATGATAGATAGATAGATAGATAGATAGATAGATAGATAGATAGATAGATAGATAGATAGATAGATAGATAGATAGATAGATAGATAGATAGATAGATGATAGATAGATAGATAGATAGATAGATAATAGATAGATTTTTATAATATATTTGTAATTTTTTCCTATTTAGGTTCCCAGATCCTTTGAAATCAACTCATGAACTCCCAAGGGGTTCCAGGTTAAGAAACCAAACAAATCACAGTCATTGTGGTTTGTAAAACATGCTTATGGCTTAGCTTGCTTTGTGTCTCCAGTCAATATAAGCTATGGTTTTAGAAAACATGAGTGTGAAAACAAACAAGGCACGTGGTTTCAGCATTCTCTTGCACACTACTTCTCACTGTATTTTTTCCCTGAATTTTCAAGTGTTCAGTTATGTGTAATGCCACATAACTGGCAATGTTTGACATCTAGATTGACATCTAGCTTCCTGAACATTTTGGGGTACACAGTGAAAAATGTGATGGCTTGGAAACATAAATGACTAAAGGAACTACATTTCAGAACAAATATGACGCAGCAGCTTCTGTATGTATCTGCCCTAACTTACTTGGCGCCTCTGGAAATCCATGTCAATCAAGTCACTAAAGATTTTTCTGGTCATGGAACATAATCTAAAGAGAGAGTGCTGGACTAAATATATGTGAGGCAACTTTCTTGTTCACAATGGACCTGGATCTTGTCAGTGTCTGTCAATCAAGCAAGTGTTTCCTTGATCTCCAACAGCAATGTGTAAACTGTGAATGCTGGGTCTGATAAGCTACACTCAACAAGACATTACATGGGAGAGAAAGACTGAAAACTAAGAATTAATTACAGATCACACCATTCCCCATCACCAAGCTATTTGGGGTTACTGGGATTTATATTCTGGCAATATCAAAATAACCTGCTGTAGACTTCCACTAATCACTTCAAAATTATCCTGCCATATAGACTGGAAGAGGGAGTGATTTCCTATTTGAAAACCATAAAGTCCAAAACCATAATTTGAGTATTATCAATTGTGTTAAATCATAAGCAGGAATGGACAAAGATTTTGGAAAGCTAGTTACAAATGTAATAGATTTGATAGCTTCAAGTTATTTACTCAATATAAGTGAAGTGACCAACTAGTATTCATGTATCACTCTTTTTCTTGTAGTACTTTTTTCAGTTTGGCATAGTGTGATGAGCAAATCAAGCCAGTATTATTAATAAAACTACCACTGATAGTTTAATGTCATGTGCAAAGCATGACACTATGCTCATTCCATAGAAAGTGCAGATCCAACAAAGAATTTCAAAACATGAACTTTGAATGAGTGTGAGTATAAGCATGCATGAGTGTGTTCAGTGTGCAAGACAGAGAGAAATGAAAGGAAAAAGTAACAGCAAAGTGTCTCAGTCTAATAAATGCACACTTTACCACAACAACGGTGTCCAACCTGCTATAGAAAGCCAGGAAATCTTCAGATGTAAACCTTGCATAAGCTCTTCGAGTGGGTGCAATTTTACTGCAATTGAGTAATTTTTAAATTTTTGTTTCTCTAACTTCAAAACAAGAACAGGCCAATCTTTTAGTCAAGTCCTTCCCCAAATAAAATAAAATAAAGTTGGCAGAAGTTTTTTTTTAAAAAAAATCCCAATCTATTTTTATGGATTTCATTCTTAATGTATCCTTTTTTTAAATTCCTTTGCTCTTACAGCTGTTTCTTTCTGAATGGGGCTTTTTTTTTTTTTCCATCCATGAAAGTCAGCTGAAATAAAAGACAAGGGTGCAGAGAAAATCCGGTGAGACACTGTCAAGGAAATTCCACCAGCCCTTGGATGTTACCTGCAGATAACAACTAGTTTGTTAGTTAATGGCTGGCAGAAGAACCTAAGCCATGATAATGCTCCAGCTGTCCAGTCATTAACTGCAGTAAAGAATGATTTTCAGGAGGTTATTGCTGTGATAAAATATCCTCAAAAGATTATAACAGCAAAAGTGAACAGGGGGGGGAAAGTATTAGCGGCTAAAGTGTGACTGAATTGCTGCGTTTGAAAAATTGGTCGTTCCCCGGCGGTTCATAACTGATTTTCCACCAGTCAAAAAGCAAGTTGTGCTCTGTTAGGTTTATTGTACAAGGCAATAAAAATATTGGCCAGGTTAAATTGTCAGCATGTTACAACATTAACTACGTCTCTCTTTTTTTAAAAAAAAACAAAAAACTGTGCTTAATTTTTTTTTTTTTCTTAAAGCGTAACTATGATTCATTACCAGAGAATGAAAAATGAGGCTCTTGGCATTCGTATATTTACATCTGTTAGCTTAAAAACTGGGTGGGGAGTGCAAAAATTAAGTTTCGCTTGATAGCTGGCTTTTAGCCTTATTTAAAATGTAACCAAATTTCTAAGGGTTCTATAGCATTCTTGGGCCTTGGTTGGCAACTTTGGATTCCAGGGTATGCATTATGAATGCAGCGTCTGCCGAAATCATCACAGCCAAGTCTTTATGGCCGATCCCTCTTTTTTTTTTTTTTTTTTACAAAAAAACAACCCCTTTTGACTAGCTTTTATTAACTTCCCTGTTGAAGTTTAAGATAAGATAATAAAAATTGTCTTCTTCAGGGCAGCCTGGGACAAAGGAAAACCCATCCAAGAAAAGATCCTATTTACCGTATTCCTTGACAGATTTGACAGATGCCCCTGGACCTCAAGGCCTAGAGGCATTAGATGATGGCTGGGCATTGTAGTTCAATGGCATTTTTAATTGCTTTTTATTGAAACAAACAGGACATAAAAATAAAATTACAAAATACTAAAATGGAAATGCACAAAAAAGAGCGAAATCTGAAGGGTAATATATTCCCCACTGCTTGTCCGAAGTGCATTAATTACCCATCAGAAATGTTACTGCACATGGGCACTTTCAAAGAATGTGTTAGAAGCAAGAAAGTCTGCTTTCTTCACACAATAGTTGCCCTGCACAGGCTTATCTAGGAGTGACTTGCAAGTTCAGCCAACCACAAAGATAGAACAGAACGAAGAATGATAGTGACATCCCAGGAAGAGCCAAAACATATGAAAGTTGGCCAACAGTTACATGGCCACCGGCTTACTGTGCACTAACAGTATGAAGAAAGAATAAACCCTCAAAGAATATGAGGGAATAAACCATCAATGCCTTGAATCGATGGAAGCTGCAGGTATGTTTGATCTATTAATGTAGTAATGCATCATAAATCCAGCTGTACAGATTAGGAAACCAGGCTACACTCCTTATTTGTATCACTTACATCACTTACAACATGCTGTTAGTTACAGCAAGTGCGTGTATACTGGGATAGATGGGTGCATGCATGCATGGATGCATGGGTGGTGGACAGACAGACGGATAGAGATAGACAAAAAGACAGACACAGTAGACAAAGATACAGATGTGTATGTGAGAGAGAGAGAGAGAGAGAGAGACAGACAGACAGACAGAGAGAGACAGAGACACAGAGAGAGAGAGAGAGAGAGAGAGAAAGAGAAACATAGGGAGGGAGAGAGAGAGAGACATAGGGAGAGAGAGAAAGACAAAGAGAGAGAGAGAGATGGACAAACAGAGACAGGAAGACAGGCAGACAGACAGACCCTGGTAAATAATGACACTACAGGCAGGTTGGTTTTAATGCATTGGAGTGGAATGTCATTTCTCCAGGTTCGATTTTGCACAAAATAATGTGTATATCTAAAGCATACATCTATTTCTTTGACCCTCAGCCTGTTTATATTACAATATTATGAAGCTATATGAAATCCTGCCGTTTTCTAGCCTCATTTGCATATTTTGCATCAGAAAGGCAATATGCAATCACACTATTCTTGATAAACACTGACATATCATACACCACTTCATCCTAACCACTTCAAAACCGCTATTGGGGTACTTTTATAAATGCAAGGTAAGAATGGTGTGACAGCACTAAAAATACAACTCCAATCATCACCTATTGACAAACCACAATGAAATGGAACCTCTGCATCTGATTCTTGAAGCTGTGGCTCTGAAATGAATTGGTAACTCTCGAAAAACAAAGCTAAATCTTTACTGAGTGGCAAAGCAACTGCTAGGATGGGCAATATTTATCGGTCTCAAGCACTTAGATGAAATTGGATCAAGGCCTTAAGACAAAAGACTAGAAAGGAAGAAGCTGCAGTGAGCTATAGCAGAGAGATGAACTGGGGAGGAACAGGGCAATATCACGCTAGTTAAGAATAACAGAGTTGGAAAGGGACCTTGGAGGTCATCTAGTCCAATTCCCTGCTCAGGCAGGAAATCCTATACTATTTCAAAGAAATGGTTATTCAATCTCTTCTTAAAAACTTCCAGAGTTGGAACATTCACAACTTCTGGAGACAAGTTGTTCCACTGGTTTATTGTTCTCACTGGAAATTTCTCCTTAGTTCTAGGCTGCTTCTCTCCTTGATTAGTTTCCATCTATTGTTTTTCTTTGAAGATGTTTTGCTTCTCATCCAAGAAGCTTCTTCAGCTCTGACTGGACAGTGGAGAATGGAAAGAACAGCCCTCTCTCAACAGAGGAGGATGGATATGACAACATCTATCTCCAGTCTAAAACTCAGAGCTTTCAAGAGTTCCAAGAAGGCTCCACCCACATTTGTACTACACTTAGATGACCCCGACAACACAGATAAACCTCCAGGTGGCCTCAACAACTCTCTAAAAGAATGCAAATGACCAGCTGTCTGCAAGGAACATGAATCCTTCCATTCCCCACCATCCAGTCAGAGCTGAAGAAGCTTCTTGGATGAGAAGAGAAACGTCTTCAAAGAAAAACCAGAAAGCCCAGTTGCCTCTTGAAAAATGACCTTGGGGGAAACCATGACCTGGATGACTGAGAATCTCTGTAGACATTGACCCAATTCCAGCAATCATTCTTCATATGTTTTAGCCTCCAGTCCCCTAATCGTCTTTGTTGCTCTTCTCCGCTGTTGGAAGCAAAGATAAGCAATGGTTTGAAATGTTGGCCAGGCAGAAACAAGAGCTGAGCAGACGGTCTCTCATTCAAACCCAGAGAAACTATGAAAAATCACTGAAAATATCATACAATTGACGGTCTTTTTTAGTTTAGAGTCAGGGTTTGGCTGCTGGGAATGTTGGAAAGGAAGGCAACGCTTCTTCCTTCAGGGATCCAATCAGACCATTTACATGGAAAATACACCTGCCCAAGTGGTTGGTGAATCTTGCCAGATGGAACCTTGTCCCAACCTCCACAGTCAAATAGATAATGTTGGCTGTGTACACCTGAGCTTCCAGCTGTCCATTCAAGTCTCAGAGATTTCTACTCCTCTGCACAAGTGTTAGTGCATGAAATAAACTATGCAAATCCATACAGGCCTCACTGAACATTGGCAACAGAGCAGAAAAAAAAAAAGGAGGGGAACCATAAAAACAAAACCCCTTTATAGCCCAGGGAGTACATTTCTATATTCGCTGTTAAGGAAGAACCCCTTAATCTTCTTAAACTTTCAATAGAGAAGTAAACATTTAAATTATTGTAATCCAAGGGACTGCAACTTTCATTCCATAGATAATTCTGAAACTTCAAAGTATTTGAAAAGATACTGGAAATGTAGCCGCTTGAATGAGATGCACAGCCTTGGAGATTGTGCAGGATTTAGCAGATATTATTCTGAAGATTGGGCTGCTCTTGATGTTGGGGTAGATACTTAAAACATCAGGAGAAAAGAAATCTGATTTCTTATTATCTCTGACGTTCCCCCAATACATCTTTAATATGTTGCTCCTCCCCCACATTCTTTCTATCTTTGCAGTTTTCAAATGGTTTATCGGAGGAGGTGCTACCTCCCGAACTGATGAATGACAAATTGGTCATTAGGTTACACTTCACTGATGACCTTCCAGAAAGTACAGGATATTATGGAGTCATGATAAAACAATGCATTCAGACAGAATCAATGTAACGTGCAATGGAGCTTCGGGAGAATTACTCTGTCATCTGTCCTCTGCCCCACAAGACAATATCAAATATTTTGTCTGGGGCCTTAACTATAACAGATAAAAGACAATATTCGAAGGAACTTTATCTGGAATACACATTTGAAATCTTTCAGCGTAAATGAAAAGCAGATTGTGTCTTCCTGGCTTAATAAAAATATAATGCAAGTAGTCCTTGACTTACAACAGTTCCATTCAGTGAACATTCAAAGGTACAACGGCACTGACTTATGGCCATTTTTCACAATTATGACTTATGCAACCTGATTGTATTAATCAATATTCTTTTATGTTCCCGACATGTAATGGAAGTACAGTATAAAAAGTTTGAAGTCATAGATTCCTTTCTTCATATGCAAAAAAAAAAAAACTATACTTTTTGTATAGTTTTCTTTTTTTTTCTTTTTTTGAAAAAAGTAGTCACTTTAGAAAGATGGTTTATTCACATTTCAAGAAAGGTAGAAGGGATGTCTTGGGAGAAAACACTTTTTTTCTGTGATCTGCTGTTCTGAAATGTTATTTTTTTTAATACACCTTTCTCTCTCTCTCTCTCTCTCTCTCTCTCTCACACACACACACACACACACACACACACATCACACACTGGGAAGCTTACTGTAGGATGAATTAGGTATGGGGGAAAAGGGAAAGAGGAGGAAGGAATAGGAAGGGATCAATTATATTTTTTCATCTCTCAAAAATCAGATATGCACATATTTTAGTTTAGTTTGCAGAGTATATGCAGCTTTTAAAATGGATCGAAAAATAAGCCAATATGATGGATACATAAAACAAAATCTAATATTATTAGTAAAGGAGCATTTTACTTTCTTTTGTTGCCAAGAAGGTCGCATCGACATATGCATGAAGTTAATGGGAGTGGAGCCCAACTCAAAGGGCCCTATTTTTATTTGTTTCTTCATCTTTTTTAAAATGTTTTTTTTTTAATTTTATTACTTCCTTTCTTTGGGTGTAATAAAATCATGTTAGGGAGAGATGAATCAGATAAAACTTGTATCCTGCTTTTCAGGGCAAGTTTAAGACTATAATCCATAGCAGTTGTAGTATAGCACCATAGTATATTCATGTTTTTTCTCAGGGGCAAAGAACCAAGAATATTTGCTGACTTCAAAGCTTTGAAGAATTTGCTATTGCTACCTATACACAAGAGTCAACTAATGGTCAACGCTAAATTGATGCTCAACAGAATTCACAGGGGGCTGGACCTGGGTCTCTTGAGGCTGCGCAATGACTCCAAACTCATGACATGTTTTACTCTACCTTCCAGCTCAGCCTGTTTATCTCCTACTGGTTTTTAATTTCTCACTTAATGCTTCTGAATTTTAATCATTTTGTACTATCTTTTTTACCTTTTTATCATTTTGTAAGCCACCCAGAATCCCTACAACAGTTGGGTGGGTGGTATATAAATTTGATCATCATCATCATCATCATCATCATCATCATCATCATCATCATCACTCTAAATAGCTCAGTGTAAGAGCAACGTGTTTTTTCTTGTGAAACCATTTTGAATGTGATAGATTCACAACTGTTTTCAACCAACAGACACATCGACAGCACCTCTGCTGCCATGTTTGCCACAGAGAAAACCAGACTATGTGACGGCACACCTTCCAAGCACAATTAGCAGCACTGTATATGCTTTGAGACAATTCTATATGATATGAACAGATTCTAACTGTAAAGGTATTTATTTACAATTGGACAATCTGATTTGGTTCATGCGGCGCATAAAAGCCAAATGTGATACTCCATACAAGTGTATTTTCAACTAAATCTTCCCATGTTCACTGGAACTTCTTCTTTAGATTCGTGCAGCATTCCAAAATAGTTATCAATATTGAAAATCCATAATTAATTGGCTAAATTTAATTTATTTTAATTGGACACAATTTAATTAATTTTGAAATTAAATTCCTTCTTTCCTGCTGTAGCCTATGGTTTTGTCTGGTTTTCTTTTCTTTCCCATGTTAAGGCAGGGATTTTTACATATTTTTGAGCCATTTTTATAATGTGTGAATCTTTAATTCATTCTTTTTCATATTTAAGGAAATTTAACGATAAATAATTGATGATGATGATGATGATTGAAAGGTAAGCCAAACCACTGTCAATTTAAGAGACACTGAGTTTAAACTTTGTTTCTCATAAATATCCTCAAACTTTATGCCAAGGTCATAGTTTTCAGACAATGTATTCATTCTCAGTTGTTTTTGTGGACACCAGAGGCGGTTAAACCTGATTGGCTTATTATATATTACATAGCCAATCATCCTGGTGACCTAATATGAATGCCACATGGCTGTGACTATGTAAATTATCCTGGAAGATATTGTAATAATCAGACAGAGAAAAAATAGTCCTAAATGGATCTTACGCAACTGTCAAGTGAAAAGACAAGGAGACAACAAATAGGGCAATGTTATATTTAAGCTGCTTTCTTGGGGGGTCTCCTATAAAAAAAGATTTCCTCTGCATTCCTAAACATTCATTTGGTCTAAAAATTGAACCAAAGGCTGAAAAGCTTTGGTTTTTAAGATGATGGACTTAGTACAAACGATACAGAAGATGGGATTATGAAACATTAAGCTTCTTAGATATAAATCACTGCAGCTATCTATATCTCCACAGGGGGTACCATTGGGGCAATTCTATTTGGGCTCAGGGGAATCTGCAGGAAATGTCAAAAAAGTCAAGATGAAGCCCATGACTGAGCGATGGTGTGGGACTTTGATCATAGAGTTTCAACGGAGCTGCATTCAGTCACCTCTGAATGGGACTTTGATTGCACGGCCAACAGAGATACCCCTATGCAAGCTGTGCAGGTTCATGACTTGTCATACCCCTGGTGGAGACTGACTCTGAGGGAGAGGAGGAACAGCCAACAGGGAGTGGAGGTGTGGCTCCGGAGGTTGTGGAGGAAGCTGGGGAAGGGCAGAGGTTGGCTGGGCAGTCAGAGGAGGACCCAGGCCCATCCCCTCTCCATCCTAGGGCATGCAGGGAGGAAAGGATAAGGGAGAGATGTGGTCTACTCGGGAGGAGAGGGCCTTGATCCTCTTCATGGGCTGCAGGTGTGACAACTGCATAAGAGTTTGGACCTGCATTCTGGTAAACGCTGGAGACACAGTGTGTTTTATTTTGGTTTGAGGTTATCTTGGCTGACGTCCTTCCAACAGACTGTGCCTTGTTATCTCCTTGAATTTGGTAAATACTTCTCCTGTTCCGTTGTGGAAATTTCATCATTGTAGTTTGTTTTTATTTTCATTTCTATCTGCTCATTAAATTCGGACTGTATTGCTTTCTTTTGAAGACTATTTTTGAGTATGTTTTATCTCCAACTGAGTATTATTGAACAGTGGGGCCAAGTTGGAGGCATTAAAGGACATTTATTTACATTTTGGATTTTGTTACGTTTGTGTTACACTTTGGGTCATCACACGACTGATCAGTCGTTGAATGGAGAGCCACTAGGAATTTTCAGGGCTTAATTGAGAAGTTAGAAAGAACCCTGGGAAAGGGCAATGGCCATCTACTGCTATATTTATTTTTTAGGTTTATAGATCACTTCAATCATCACCTATTTTAAACAGCTTGCATTCCAAGTTTACAGTAAGGAAATTAAAGCAGAAAACATAGCAAAAAAAAATTCTTTCACATCATACCACAAGAAGGAACAACCACCAAAGCTTGTAAAAAGCAACAACTTCCTTTGAGAGGAATCTAGTCATGTCAACTCTCCAAAGTCCAAACAGGGTTAGTGGCCACACTCAAGAAGAAGGCAGTCCGACAGATTGAGAGGATTGGAATGAGAAGGAATGAAACGTATCTCATGGCTCTAAATGAAGGGTTTTCAAACTTGACAGCTTTAAGACTTGTGGACTTCAACTCCCAGAATTCATCCTCCAGTCATGTTATCTCAGGAATTCTGGGAGCTGAAGTCCACAAGTCTTAAACTTGCCAAGTTTGAAGACCCTTGCTCTACATGATATCAATTTTCTGGAGTTTAACCTAAAGAGACTCCTCCTTTCCTGATTTAATTGGATGGGCAGGTAACTGTTGACAACATTCCCAAGTAACTCAGATCGTGAGCCATGTAGAGCTATAAAGGTGACATCCAACGTCTTTATATTGAAGTAGAAACTAACTAGTAACCATTGTAGTTTTCATACAATGCGTATACAACAACTTGGACTGCTACATTCTGGACCACTTGCAGCTTCTAGCGGGGGCTTCCAGTATAAACTCATGTATAATTCATTGCAACAGTGCAACTGAGAAGCAATCAAAGCATTGTGGCCAAGCAAAGATACTGAAGAAACAAAATACAGTTTTGCAAGAGTTGAAAAAAAGGATGTTCAATCCAGGAAAAGAAGTGAAACAGATTATACCCATATCCTATTGTTCCAAACATTGTTATGTTAGGGCTAGAAATACACACAGAACCTTATTCCTATATCTATTAGAATCAACCAGATAATAGGCCCAGTTCAGTTCAACTAAACACTTCTCATAGAACACAACAGGAATGCCAGAGTATGGTTAGAGCAGTTCCCCCAAGGTACTGGGCTTAAAATCCAGCTTGACGTTTGCATATAAAACTATGGCATGCATGTACATTCTGATCTTCATGCAAAACATCATAACAAGGCAGATTTTACAAGATCTGGAAGCCCATCTTTATATTTAAAAAAAGAAAGAACAATGGGATTTTATTTTACATGCCATCTGTTAGGCTTGCCCTGGAGCTAAAAATTCCACTGTTTCATAGTTCATAATATCTCAAAAGAAGCTACCAAGGTTTGCAAGGTTCAGAGGGAGATCTCCGCTGAGAAGATGAATCTTTCTCTTCCCACTGAAAGCTGAACATCTACAGCTGTGCATCTTTGAAGACCGCTATTATCAGAGAATGTGGATAGCAGCTGTGGAACTGCTGTTCAGGACCAAGCATTTAATTTTCTTTTATTAGGTATTAACTGGACTAAGAACTAAGGAAGAAAAGTGAAAAGGCTTATCCAGAAATGTTAAGTGCACAGGATGGTGTAATTGAGGCTGCATAAGTTTTAAAAGATATTCTGGAGTACTTAAACTCTTTTAAGAAATCAGAATAAACCAAGAATGCTGAGCCTGAGATTGAAAAAAAAAAATCTCATCATCACCTTATAATAGCTTCAAACAAAACGATGACATCAATCATTTAAAGAGGTTATCTGGGGAGCAGATAAAAGATGTTAGTAGATTTAGATAGGTTTAAATGTTTTTAAAGTTCAGTTTGATTACTGCTAGAGCTATAGAAATTCTTCAAAATCTTACATAGGTTCCTGACTTAAAACCTGGAACCCAGCTATAACAGTGAACCAGTCAACATCTTTTACCCATGTAGACATTCAAATTTTTTTACTACTGGTTCTAACTTGGTGGGCATGGCATGGCTTGGTGGGCATGGCAGGGGAAGGATTACTGCAAAATCTCCATTCCCCTCCCCACCCCATTAACCTGCTTTCCAGCTCCGTTCTCCTGTGCAGGGCAACAAAAGAACCAGCCGATCAGATGGGACTTGGGAGGCAGAGAATAGATGGGGGTGGGGCCAGTCAGAGGTGGGATTGGCCAGTTCTCCGAACTACTCAAAATTTCCACTACTGGTTCTTCAGAACTGGTCAGAACCTGTTGAATACCACCTCTGCATGTAGAACATGGAAAATGAATAGAGATTCTATTTTCCCCACCTTGAGCTTATAGGAGATGTAGCAAATAAGTACTTGGCCTAAGAATGACATGAAAACTAAAGGTATGTACAAACACATATAGAAAAGATAACTTACCTGTGTGCCTTTATATATAAATGTATCCAGAAGCCATTATCAAGCTTAGCATTGAACAACCAAATCCTGTATATGATAACGCAACCTCTCCAGTGTATATAAAAATGCATGCCACTCATTGGCGAAAGCCATCACTCAATAAAAGAATGCATGCGCCATGATCCAAGTTTAATTTTTCCAGATAGAGTCAGAAAAGAGTTACCCTTTGAATTCAGTTTAACCATGGTTTGTTAAAGACAATTCCATAATTGACTCAAACAATGCATTAGAACCATAAATTGTAACTCTTAATATCAGCCAATAGTTGTGGCTGTACCAACAACCCCTGCTCTTCTTTGCACTCTTTCCACAGTCCCAACATCTTTTTTATACTGTGGAGACCAAACCAGATGCAGCGTTCTAACACTTCAGTGATCTTGACTCTATCCCTGTTATCTGTCCCTTTTCACTAAACTAGACATAATTACCCAAATCCTGCAATCATTCTTCTTATGTTTTACCCTCAAGGCTAAATCATCTTTGTCGCTCTTCTCTGCACTCTTTCCAGAGCCTTAACATCTTTTTTTTATAATGTGGTGATCAAATCTGAATGCATTATCCCGAATGTGTCCATGCTAAGGTTTTATAAAGTCCACAGGGTTATGCCTGCATCTAGAGGAGGCTCTCCGTAGTTTCATGGACTTTCAGACCTGTAAGATTCTGTTAAGGAAAGCAATGTTAGCTTGCAACTGTGGACATTTCATTTGGAGCACAGGATGATGAGGAAAATTGGTCCCTTTATTAAGCTAGATAAAACTGCAAAGAGTGAAGTACCATTTCCCAAACCATAAATGCGAAATAGTATCAGATCATACAGCGATCTCTCCCTGCTTCCCTTTCCTTCCCCTTTCCTTCCTTCCCCATCCTTCCTTCCTGAATGCCTCTTGTTTCTAAAGAAGATGACTTTATAGAACACACAAAAAGGTTTTTCACTACACGGTGGGTTTCAAAGCAGTGAAGCCAAGCAATTCTCTTTTCTGAAAGAGTCTTCAAATCAAGTATCCTTTGCTTTTAAAATGTACAATCTGCATCTCAGCAAAATGTTCTCCTGGTAGAACACAATAAAAATCATGCTACATTTGAAGGGTTTTCCTTTTAAATTTGACGTGCCATTCTTTCTTCAATGTCTAATAAAATGTATCACTTTGTCTGCGTTCGCCTCCTTGTAAGCCCTGCAGTTTCTGCCATTTTGGATATTACAAATGTAGTTGAGCATATCTCTATACAGCATTAAACACTGGATTATATATATCTCTAAATAACAAGAAAAAAAGAGAGGTGGGGAAACGAACCTAAATAACTGGAGAGGGCGTTGGCTCCATTGATACGGGTGGAGGAAGCTTGACTGATTATTGTTGAATATCTGTGCTTAACAAGCTTTGCAGATGACCACATTTAGATGACAAAAGGTGTTGTTTATAGCCTGCCTGCCACACCGAGTGCAAAAATGAGATGAAATATATTTTGACTGGTTTATAAAAAAAAAACAATCTGACATAAAGTAATATTCATCTTTGATGAATCCAATATTCTTAGGGAATGATATTAGGCAGTATCTATTATATCTTTCATTGTGTTCCCATCTGCCCTTTTCAGGAGCTAAATTATGTGCATTAGTACATAAATGGGCTAATGCCTGTCTGTATTTAGAGGACTGCACGCCGTGAATATATTCTCTGCTTCAAGAAGTAATTGGTAATTACAATGGTCATTTAGGCAATCACTGTCTCTGGTAGATTCATGTCATTCTTAAAAATAACTAGCTCTTAACCTTTGACAGAATTCTAAAGAAACTGTTCATCATCGCCTACGCTTTGATTAATTTCACACATACACAAACCTGTATCAATAAAACTGATGGTTTTACATTTGTTAACCACCGCAATTTGCTTCACTCATCAAAACAGCTTAATATCAGGTAACAGTGTGCTCCAAATCTCATTAGTTTCATTTTATATACAGTTTTATAGTATCTTGCATAGATGAGAAAACAGGGTCTGTGAGCTTTTCTTTTAGAACAGCCTCTAAATATGATGCTCTCCTGGATTTATGAGTCCTGTTTTCAAAATCGAAAAGTTTGGTATGGAAAAGCAAAACATGGATTCATAGGGTGTGGCCACAAAATGGTTCGTATTTCTGCTTACATTTAAAAGCAAAAGGCAGTGTTGTGAAATATGAGCACAATGTCTAATTTATTGGTGCAAGAATTAGGGCATTGAATTAGGACAGCAGAGGGCATAATTATGGCAGCATTCATTCCTATACATTCCTTTGTTTTACTACAATGAAGGATTTCAACCACCCTAACTCACTGTTAGCTGTTTGATACAGATGTTCTGTAAAGAAAGGAACATACCTATTAGCTTCTAAGAGAAGATTTTAATTCTCTTTAAACTTACAACTTGGTAGTTGTTCCTTTAGTAAAGGGTAGGGAAATGCTTACCTGGTTCAATTTTCTTGGAGCTGAACTGGAAGAATGTGTATGCTTCAAGACAAAAGACAAAAGTAAATCCAATGTGTAGATACAATATTTTCAGTCTGACTAATGCATTCCAAACCAGCCCACTTCTATGCAACTGTTGTGAAGAGCAATTGTATATCATAAAGGTCTTCTCTTGGAAGGATTTGAGACTCATCTAGATGAATGGTTTTCCCCAAGGGAAGGGAAGGGATGGCATGGAATACCAGAATAGCAGTGGGTGGTGTACCATGGAATACCACTGGATGGTGGAACACACAAAAAAAAAAAAAAACAGAAAGAAGATAGCCTAATCTTCTTAACCAGGAAAATAATTAAGGAGAGAAGCAACCTAGGACAAAGCAGCAACCTCCTGACAGTGTGAACAATTAACCAGTGGAACCTTCAAAAGTTGTGGGTGCTAGGTCACTGTAGGCTTTTGAAAAGAAACTGGACAGCCCTTTGTCTGAAATGGTATAAGATTTTTGGCTTGAGACGAGATGATCTCAAAGGTCCCTTCCAGCTCTGTTATTCTGTTATTCCATGACGACCCTAATAAAGGAAGAATGACAGAATTGGAACAGACCTTGGAGGTCTTGTTGTCCAATCTCCTGATCAAACAGGAAATTCTATACCATTTCATATAAATGTTTGTCTTCTTTAAAAAAAAAACCTTCAGTGTTGGAGCATCCGCAACTTCTGGAGGCAGGTTGTTCCACTGATGAATTGTTCTCAATGTCAGGAAATCTCTTATTTCTAGGTTGATTCTCTCCTGGATAAGTTTCCATCCATTGCTTCTTGCTCTGGTGGTCATTGCATGGACCAACCTCTTGAAATGGTCCATTTCTTCGAGGCGATTTTTCCATTTTTTAATTCATGTCTAATGAAAGAATGCTCGCTACTGTCCTTTCCTGTTTGCATCTATAATGACAAAAATTCAGTGATGGATGATTCTGTTCCCATGTTCCTGTAGTTCATTACTTTAGATTTCTTTTTTTTTTAATTTATTCAAATTAATCTGCCCATTGTTGCCTTTTTTATTTTGTAATCTCCCGATTTCCATACTATTTTTAAAAATGAATGGGTATCAGATAATAAAAGTAACAACAACATGATGTCATTATCTAGCTTTGAGGCTGGAGGGCAGATATTCTTACCAGAGCAAAGGGAATTAGAAAGAGCTTTCAAAGCTAGAGAAAGATGCTTTTGACTGATCAATTTAAGACCAGTCTAGTTTTTCCAGTTAATATAATTATGTAGAATTATATAACAGTTCACATTATCAAAGTAAATTGTTACTTTATCCCGACCAAAAAAAATATGCATTTTTTAAAAACTTAAGCTGCTTTTCCATGGACTTAATGCAATAATGTCTTTATATTGAATTACATCTTTAAACTTTTGGGGCTTTATTTAGTCTGAACCTACATTCTGTATAAGTCCTATCATTTTCCCAAAGAAGATTTTTTTTAAAAAAAAAAAAATAGCCAATTTATTTGAAAAGCAACTTCTGTCATTCCAGTTTCTGAATAAAAAATAATAATATGATGAATGTACCGGTAAATTTCAAGTTATAATCATTCATTTAGTGACTGTTCAAAATTACAACAGCACTGAAAAAAATGACTTTATGACTGTTTTTCACACTTGTAACCATTGCAGAAACTGCATGGTGACACAATCAAAATATGAGACTGATTCAAACATGGATAGAACAAATGGTGAGAGAATGTATTCCATTTAAACTGGAATTTTTTCTTCTTGGAATAATATAAAAAAAAATTAAAAAAGAAATAATATATCTAACAGTACATGTATTGACGGCAGCTAGGATATTATATGCACAATATTGGAAAAATGAAATTATACCTCAAGAAACAGAAATAATAAGAAAAATTATGGCATGTGTGGAATAAGATTGGTTAATTTTAGAAAGAAAGACAAAGGAGAGTCTAAATATTATAAAACATGGAATAAATTTTATAAATGGTTATATAATAGAAGACAAGGTCAAAATACTAATAGTTATGATTAGATTAGTTAGTAATTAATATTTTAATAAGGAGATTATAAATGATGAAGCAAAATGTATTGATGTTTAACAAGGATAAGTTGGATGTATTGTGTTGTATTAGCATAATTAAAAAAAATTAAAAAACTAAAAATTCAGATGCTTGGCAACTGGCATATATTGATGATGGTTATACTGTCGGGCATTGAGATCACAAGGCAAGTTCACTTAACAATCATCTGTAGTGATTTACTCAACAACCATGGCAGAAAAGATCATAAAATGGAACAAAATTCACTTAGCAACTGTCTGTCTTACCAACAGAATCTTTCTATTCAGGCACATCACATTCATAAGGAAAGTTCACATTAATAAGTTTTCCGTCAATCCTCAAGGATTAACAGATTTGGTGAAAAATGTTATCTATATATTATTATATATATGGAACTTTGGTTATTCGGGTTTTCTCCCGCGTAAAATTGGAAGTATCCTGGCGACGTTTCGACGAAATCTCATTCATCATCTTCAGGCTTGTGTCTTCAGCTTTGTGCTTCTCAGAGTGATGTGAGCTTGCAGCTGCTTCTTCCTTTTAACTGCTAGTGGGGGTGTGACTTGATTGGGTGGGGGCTTGGCTGTGTTTTATATATATATATATATATATATATACATGCATACATACATACATGCATACATACATACATACATACATACATACATACATACATACATGTTATACATACACACACACACACACACACACATATATCTGAAACTGCATATATATATATATATATATATATATATATATATATATATATATATATATATATATATATATATATATATATATATGCAGGTCTTGGCGTGTTCAGGTCTTTTTCCATGTAAGATTGAGAGTATCTTGGCAACATTTTGACGAGGTCCCACTCGCCATCTTCAGGCTGGTGCTTTCAGCTTCATGCTTGTGCGAGCAAAGCTTCTGTCTCCCTATATATACTGGTGGAGAGGTTGGCTGTGTTGTCATTTCTTGATTGGTTGATGGAGTTGATGTTTGCAGATTGGCTGGCTTTTTCGTAAGAACATGTATGTCTGAGGTATTGGCTGTGTGTCTATCAGCCTCCTGTGTTGTAATGACCTGGGTAATGGGCTGTGTGATGACCTTCTGAGTTCTATTGTTGTGACATTCTGGGTCTTGTGCTATAATCTCCTGGTCGTAATGACCTAGGTCATGGGCTGTGTGATGACCTTCTGAGTTCTATTGTTGTGACATTCTGGGTCTTATGCTGTAATCTCCTGGGTCATTGGCTGTGTTACAACATCCTGAGGTTTTGTAGTGTAACCTCCTGAGTTCCATGATGTGATATCCTGAGCGGGTGGCTATGATGTGACATTCCGGGTTTTGGTTTGGCTCCGAGTTTGAGGCCTGGATATGTGTTCATGGCGTGTGTCCGTTTGCTTGGTTTGGGGGTCAGGGTGTGTGGCAGCTGGTGATGCAGCCATGGTCTGGTTTCTGGACAGTGGTTGTCTTTCGTGTATGGGATAGGTTTGGGTTTGAGTCTGGTGAGGGAGAATGGTGGTGGTGTCATGTGTTGTTTTGGGTCCGGTGTTGGTTTTCGTGGCTGGGACTTGTTTGTTGATAAGGGCTAGTTTCCAGATGTCTGGTAGGTGGGAGGCATTGTCCCGTTTATTCATGTTATGGGGATATTTCTCTATTTTGAAGCCATCGAAATAAAGAAACATTCCCATAACATGAATATAAGGGACAATATATATACATACATATGCATATGCATATGCATATGCATATGCATATGCATATACATATACATATACATATACATATACATATACATATACATATACATACATACATATACATACATACATACATACATATACATACATACATATATATATATATATATATATATATATATATATATATATATATATATATATATATATATATGTAATAGGATTTCCCTTTTTCACCTTAACCCCATTATAAGACTAACGGACTTCAGATGCAATTGCCTAGAATTGGATGTATCAGTTAATGTAGAATCATAAACCATTAGATTAGCATTAGAATGATACTGGCTGTGTCACAGGCATTTACAGCATATCAACTTTGTGGGGGAACTAGGAGCTAGACACGTTATCTTCTGTATAGCATATCTTGTCGACTGCAATTAATGTTCATTTCTGAACATTTGGCACCACTCGGTGGAACAGAATAAGGAAATCTCTCTTCTTCCTACCTGGAAGATCCATCAAAGGGAAGGCTGTCTCAAGATTCCCAAATCATGGGACATCATTTTTTTCTTTGATTGTTGTGAGTTGCCCAGAGTCACTAAAAGTCGCTTGTGATATACAAGCTTAATAATAAATTATGGTTGGTCCATAGTTAGCCATATGTTTGGGCTAGATTTGGTATTTTTAGCCACCTATTCAGTCCTTCCCAAGGACCTGGGATCGGAAGGGGGGTTATTTGATGGTGTTAATGGCATTGTCGTAGGATGTAAGCTTTTGCAATTGATTGATGGCAATTTTGTCAATGCCGCTGGTGTTCAAGTGGCACTCCAGATGTTTTTGGATTGTATTATTATTATTATTGAGAAATGTTAATGATCATATGTAATTAGAGAGACAGTTTGGTGCAGTGCATCAGGCTAGAAATTGGGAGACCATTAGTTTGGGGCCGGGCTTTAGGTGCAAAGCCAGCTGGGTAACCTTGGGCTAGTCAATTTCTCTCAGCCCTAGGAAGGAGGCAATGCCAATCCACTTCTGAAAATCCTTGTCAAAAAAACTGCAGACTTATCCAGGCTGGCAGACTCTGAGAATCAGACACAATTAAATAGTTTTTTTAAAAAAATGTAATTATATTGCATCACAGATAGACAGAAAAGTTTTTTAAAAGCACACTTTAATCAAAATGTGAATACCCACCTCTCTAACTGTTATTTAGTGTGCAACCCATCACCCTATCATTAGCATGGCTGTGTATTCTTTGTGCATATATACACAAAGAGATGCAGATATTTAGTTATTTACAGCTAAATGATCAAGAAAGAAGACATAAAACATTCAAATAACCCAACTAACTTATATAGAAACCAGTCAAAATTATAATGTTTGAACCAGTATCTTCTAGAGACAATTGCCATGTCAAGACTAACAACATGTACTGAGTTTCACTGACATGTCAATGTAAAATGCGTTAGTGTAATTCATTGGAGAGCATACGCAGAAGTTTGCAATAATGATTGCAAAAACAAAAATTGCCACCCTTCTAAAAATTTAAGGAATTGATCTTGCAATAGCTGTTCTGCAATCACCAACTGTGGTTGGTCTAAGCATTCACTACCAAGAAATACAAAGAACCTCAGGAACTAGGCATGATATAAAGGATGGTTTAATAGTACATGAGACATAGATTCAAAGTCGCAGAAGCAGTATTGGTGAGGAATATTATAATATTATAATATCTCCTCTTTGTCATCATGGAGGGCAAGATAGTGATTTGTGCTGTAATATAACATCCTTCTGTAACATCACAGAAATATTTAGGCCTGAAGAAGGACACACTTGTGAGTATTCACAAGTGGACTGTGAGAACTTTGCTCTGATTCTTAAGAGCAACCAGAGTTCAAAGACAAAATAGAAAGCATGCCAGAAAATAACCTAGAAGAAGGAACACTTAATAGCAAGGCTTAGTAGAAAAGGAAGGTCAAGTCTGGAAGTATTTAACTGAGTTAATTACTGGCTATCTATCTGCATAGAAATCAAAATATCCACTTGTTTTGGAATTCTAGACATCAAATGGAGAAGACTGAGCAAAGCCCAAAAGATTACAGGTAAATACAGAGAAAGGCAACAGTTGTAAGACAAGAGAAAGTTTACATCAGGTGGATATTTTGTGCTATCTCTAATTCCTCATTTGTCCTAGACTGAGAACAGTTTAGCTGCATCAGTTATTTCACTAACATGGCAGTGAAGATTCTGAATTCTAGTGGAAGAGAATATCTGTAGCTCAGGGTTAAACTGTGAAGTTCTTGGTGCTCTTTGTTAATTATTTGCTTCCAGACATTTCATTAGCCAACTAGGCAACATCATTAGTGCACTACTTGGCTAATGAAATCTCTGCAAGCAAGCAAACAACGAAGCAGAGAGCACCAAGAACCCCTGAATTCTGCAAATAAAACTCCAAGATTGGTCATTTACTGACAGTGACTTTCCGGTGCAGTCTCTTCATTACAGCTGTACCTTACAGGCTGATTTGGAGCCTAACTGTGACTGAGGTTCCCAACTGGCATATTAAGATGATAAACTACCCGAGGGATATGAGAATCTCCTAGGATTTGGGAGACAGATGGCCTGACTTTTTCTCTCTTTAGATCACATCTCCCATCCTCAAGCACTCTTTCTAAAATATTTATTCTTCCTGGATCTGCTGAGAAAAGGAGGAGAGGATGAAAGAGGAAAAAAATAAAATAAAGCACCATTTCTGTAGCATAGTAACTATGCCATGAAATCAAATATCCACATTGGTATTTTCTCTAAAATGAGCAACTGAGTTCATGTAAGGATTTTAGGGAGTAAGCGAGTACATGGCTGGCCTGCAGAACTCTTCCTTACAAATCTAAGCAGCTGGGTGGATGTGTCTGATTCCCTTTCTTTTAGTCTGTTTTCCCCAGTGGATTGGCCTGGTAAAGATTAGCTGGCAATTGGCTAATCTTGTTCATGGTTGGGTGTTAAGGTCGTAGAAAATCTGGCTGAATTCCATCAGAATAAAAGGGATAATGACTCAAAACAAGGCTTTTTTAAAGAGAAAAAAAATCTCAGAGCTGTGATTTGTTCAACTCTCTCCAGTCAACACATGTCCTACTTGCTCTGAAATTCAAGTGAAGAGCCACTGAGAGTAAAAAAAAGAAAAAGAATGCTGCTTTTATTATGCTTTTCGTGCCCAAATAATGGTTATTTTAAAAATTAAAGCTATAAGAGAAAAGGAATGGTTTGGCTTTAGGAAAATATATTGCACAAGCTGCAACTCAACTTGAAAAATAATTCTGCCCATTTTTCCTTTAAAAATATTCACTCCTTATGGGATTGCAGTCATATAAAATACAGTGACACACACAAAAATGCAGCACAATTTAGCTTAATACATTGTGTGAACATCAACTAAGGTTTTTGATAACTATTAGTCATTATTGTGGTAATATATTTTATTAATCATTTTATCATTTTCTGTAAGGCCTTTGAATAACTAGCAATAAGTCTAGGGATATAGACATTCTTGGTGGGGGTAGGAGTACCTTTGCTCATGAGTGTCTCATCCTGTTTGATTCTGCAAGTTTAGAAGGAATAGGAAAATGGGTGAAAGTTCAAGGTACACAGTTGTGCTTTCTCATGGGACTTTCCAAACTTTCCCATGAGACTTTCCGTGGCTGTATGATCTCATCCTAGCAAGGTAACATCTGGGACTTTCCAAGATTGTGTGTTCTCATGCTGGTGAAGTAATCTCCTGTTGAGGTCATTGTTTTCTGAATATGCATACTGTATTTTGCTTGTGTTTTTCTCAATAAATACTGCTACCTGAGTTCACTCAGGGCTGGCATTTTCTCAGACATTTCCCTGTGTCTCATTTCAAATGTCAGTCCACCATAATTATGGTTGTCATTGCCCACTGCATTGGAGACAGGAGATAATAAGTACTGCAAAATATAATGGGTGCTGGTGTGTGTGTGAGAGAGAGATAGTGAGACAGTGTGAGAGAGAGACCTGTTTAACAAATTTCTAGTCCATCACTGGTTGGTCATGTATCGATAGACTGATGGACTAAAGCAATGTTTTCTATCTCTGCAGCTTTAAGAAGTGAAGAGTTCAACTCCCAAAATGCTGACTGGGGAATTCTAGGAGTTGAAGTCCTCATCTCTTAAAGTGTCAGGAGGTTAAGAAATCCTGGACTAAAGAAATATTCGTCTAATCCAGGGGTCTTCCAACTTGACAGCTTTAAGACTTGTGGACTTCAACTCCCAGAATTCCTCCTCCAGTCATGTTAGCTCAGGAATTCTGGGAGTTGAAGTCCACAAGTCTTAAATTTGCCAAGTTTGAAGACCCTTGCTCTAATCCATCCCAAGCTTCCAAGTATAACAACCCTCAACTTTTTTGATGCTTTAATTCTGGGCATGATCTAACTAGTTTTGCTTATACTTAATGCAGTGGATAAGCAAAGGTTTGGTTTTTCCACTTAAATCCAATTAAAGCTCACTTTTTAGTAGCAGTATTAACATTCAAAACATTTAAACTTTTCCACTGAAATTCACCTTGAAGTTGTTTTCTGCTCACTAAGATTGCTTTCTTCAATGTTTGAAGCAGCAGCTTGCCTTTAGAAGTTGTGAGTGTTCCATCACTGGAGATTTTTAAAAAGAAGTTGGATAGCTATTTGTCCAGAATCATGTAGGGTCTCCTACTTGAGCAGGGGGTTGGAGTAGAAGACCTCCAAGTTCCCTTCCAACTCTATTATTCTGTTGTTCCCCTGCCACTTATCTAACTATTGTCTAGCCCAGAGGTCTCCAAACTTGGCAACTTTAAGACGTGTGGACTTCAACTCCCAGAATTCTCCAGCCATCATAGCTGGCTGAGGAATTCTGGGAGTTGAAATCCACACATCTTAAAGTTGCCAAGTTTGGGGACCCCTGGTTTGGGGACCTATGGTTCTTCCATCTTTCTTCTAAGATTATTCCCACATACTGTTAGTCCTGAACATACGACCACAAATGGGATCAGAAGTAGAAGGTCCCTACCAACTCTGATAGTCTTTTATTCTTCTCTTCCTATTCCCATGGAGTTAAAGGCCAGAAGGAAGATTTTAAGTGCAGAATGCTATTATTTTTGTGCATCTATAAGCCTCAAGAGACTTGAATAATAGTTCCCTAATTTAAAGACAAAGGATGCAGACTTGACAGAAGGTCTGTTAGCTATTATTTGAACTCTTACTTCACACTTCCAGGTGTAAGTCTCATACTTAAAACCATTTCTCATTTCAGGAGAAAAATAAGGTACTTAGTTAGCAACTCTGCTGGATGTTGTTATTTCATAATGAAAACACATCCAAAAAGAGACTTCTCAAAAGTGCTTTCATTTACTTTGAACAGTTATGTTATCTTTACAGACAAAGATTCCTACAATAAATTGGACTTCTGGTCCAATGTTCCTGAGGCTATCAAGCTGGGGAAGATGGGCCAGATTATATATTTTCCTTCTACAGAACGTTTTCTCAACCAAAAGGATATATTCAGATGCCAACTGGAATCATATAAATAGGGCAATATCATGCTTAGAAAGCGAATATGGTGTCCTATTTGAACTTGGCGACTCAGATTTATAAATAATTTTGACTTGACATCTGCAAGCTCCCGATTTTCCCAGGGATAATATAATATCTGTAGTTCATCCTTAAAAATAACTGGACACCCAACTAAGGAGTTTATGACTGATCAGTTATATCTGAAGCTCAACTTTCTTTACTAAGTGACACATGAAAAGGGTGAAAAAACTTGAGGGAACATTACAGAGCCCTTTCATCCACTACATCCTTCCTCAACCTCCAGTGTACGCAAGACAAAATTTATAGACAAAGCTACACATTAAGTGCACACTGAGGCATAAAGCCAATCAATGTAAATGACAGTTTTAAAAAGAGATCATTATGAGAGTGAAATTATAATACACTGAATATTATTGCCAGACCAAGGGGCACTTTTTCCCCAAGGAGGATTGACTATTTTTTGTTGTTAAGTGGATCAGATTTCATTAGGGCAGAGAGACCAGAAATGGTGGGATTTCAAGTGGGATGTAGGGGGGAAATGATTAAAATTCAGTGGTTGAGGATCTTCTCCAAGATTCAGAAAGTTTGCGAACTACAGCTAGAAATGGAAAATAAGTAAAAAGGGGGAAATAATACTCAAAGCTTGCTTTCAAATAGGGACACAAAGCCAACAGGTAAATTTTGTTACCAGACAAGATTTGGAAATGGAAAACATGATATTCTCAGAGCAGCAGAAAAATACATTTGGCTAGTTCTTAGAATCTCCACATATTTCTGTAAAATAGATTGTTCTCCTAGCATTGGGATGATTTTGGATGTAAATAACTTCTCTGTTTTCAAAATGATAAGAAAATTTTGCAGTATGGAAAACTGTCTTCTTTTACTGACTTAAAGTTGTTGGTTTGTGTTCTTTACTTTCATATTTTTATTTTATCACAACATTTTACTTCTCATGTCATGGCTCTGTAAAGATTATTATTTTAGGACATGCAGTTCTCTAGAAGTCCTGCTAAATAAACACCATTGAGATTCTGATTAGGTTGTGGATGGAGGAGAGGTAAATGGCAACCAAACAAGAGAATTCCATAGTTAAACAGTGTTCTTTCAATCTTGACCACTTTAAGATAGATGGACTTCAGCTCCCAGAATTCCCCAGCCAGTTTGGCAACTTAAGATCTGTGAATATGCCAGCTTGGGAATTCTGGGAATTAAAGTCTGCCCATCTTAAAATTCTTAAGACTGAGAAACACTGGAATAAAGGCAGAGGAATCCACAGCCAGAGTTTCTCAATGTTTATACATATTATTCACTCAACGCTTCTCTTAGACCCCCAAACATCTGTAAAGTATGTTTATAACCATATTAAAAGAAGTAACCTGAAGCGCAGGGGGACTCAACAATGTTTCCCTTTGCCCACTCCTCCCCATTGTTCTTGAATTCATTGCTGTGGATAAGTGTGGTCAGGAATTCTCTTCCCAGTACCTTATGTACCATATGTAACCCAATTTTAACTTGAATCATATATAGAGAAATTATTTTTATTGCTAGCATATTGGGCATAAATAAAAATGAAACAAGTGTTAATGCACCAATTAGTTTTTTTCACTCTTTTAAATACACCATATGATACTCAGGCTCAATGCGAACTTTCAATGTAAGAACAAAGTAGGCAAATGCTTGCAGTGATTACGTTTTGTAAACACAGTACCACAAAAGATTGCTGATGAGGTAAGACACTCTGATTCTCTCTTTCTCTCTCTCTCCCTCCCTCACCCTCTCCCTCTGCCTCTCCTCTCTTCCCTCTCTCTTTCTTTACATGCATACACATACTCTGTCTCACAAGAGAAAGAATATCAGTTCTGAGCTTTCTTACAAAAAGTTGTATCACATTTCTTCCGGGATTGGCCAAAATTGCCCATCAAATATGTCAAATATCCAGTCGAAAGCTCTGCTTGCTCTGGAAGTTACAGCCCAGCACATCTGGAGGGCATTGTAATAGTAAGGCTGACTTAGAAGCAATTGATCACTTTCCTCTTTGATTCTGTTGGCAGTTCATACATCACAAATATTTCAAATAAATGGACACATTAGCCATGTCATGATCAATATAATTCTTCAATATTGCTGAGGTATATTGTTATTCTTCTCCAAAGTTATGGTTCAGGATGGTGATATTTGAAAAGCTGCCTCATTTCTATCATTTAAATTACCATACAAAGCCATCTTTTCTTTCCAGCTGTGGTCCTGCAAAGACCAACCTGATTTCAAAGCCCTATCTCATGTTGTACCTCTGGGTTGTTCTATTCTTGGATGTTCTCAGCTGTATTCCTGGGGCTGTGAAAATGTGGAAAATGTGGAAGATGACCCAGTTAAGCCTGACAGAGGCATCAAGTGCATCTTTAGTCTCGAGTCCTTTATGTCCACAAGAGATCTAATTTCCAATAAAGGAAAATATTTGTAGCTCAAGTTTGAAATGGGGGATACATGGTACTCTCTGAGCTTGGTTGTTTTCTTGCAGATGTTTCATTACCAAATGCTAGTCCAGGTGATGTTACCTAGTTTGGGTAATTAAATGTCTGCAAGGTGCAACCAAACTCAGATTTATGTCCAGCCCACCTTGAATTCCATTGACTTTTATCTACTACCAATTTGCTTTGGCTATTAGTTCAGAATCTTGTAGAGAGGATAGCATACCATAAACCTACATTGGAGCACAGTGGCTCAGGTTGTTGGGATAATGGGCAGGAGGTTAGTGAACCCTTGTTCAAGACCCAAGAGTTGCTGTGGGCAGAGTTGAGCTCTTGTCCTTCACTCCAGCTCCTGCCGGGGACATGAAAGGAGCCCACAAGTGGGCATCCCCAGGACAATGGTGATGTCACCGACTAACCTTTTGAACCTGGAAGTGCCTTGGTGCTTTTCACATGAGTGAAACCTATATTTATTGTACAGTCTGGACTCCTGATTCTCTGTACTTGATGGGTAAGCTGCAAACTTCTTATTCCCACTATCCTCATTTAACTTCTCCATCTTATCCTGGTGCCTGCTCCAGCTCCCCTCCTTACTCCAGAACTTAGTATTCCTCCTTGTGAGCTTGTCATAAAGCATCATTTGCTGACTCTTAAGCACCTTCAGGTGAACTAGCCTTGGTGATGACACACTGGTGTCCACTTCACTCCTTCTCATTTGTTTCCATATCTGATAAGAAGCACCAACCCATCCATCTTACTGTACTCATTCATCCTCTTAGGAGGAACATATACCTGCACGGTTACTCTGAGGCTGATAGATTGAACGATTAGCATAAAAAGGGAAGCAGAAGATAAAAATGATGCAAAGAATCTCATAAAATAAGAAACAAAGCTCAAGGTTGACTACTAAACATTAGCACCAGAGATAAGTGTGTTATTAGCCATTGATTATTCTACAGATAAATGAGATGGTGGAACAGCAGATGTTTTTTTTTTTAAAATCACTATTTGTGCTCTCTTTCCCTCCCTTGAAATGAAGAGTAAACTATTTGGAATACCTTTCATAGTTTTCCTGTATTTTATACAAGTGGTTCTCAACTTACAGCAGTTGGTTTAGTGACCGTTTGAAGTTATAATGGCACTGAAAAAAGTTACTTATGACTGCTTTTCACATGAACGATTGTTGCAGCGTTCTCATGGTCATGTGATCAAAATTCAGATACTTGGAAACTGGCATGTATTTATGACAGTTGCAATGCCCTGGGTTTCCCTGATCACCATTTGCAACCTTCTGACAAGCAAAGTCATTGGGGAAGCCGGATTCTCTTAACAAACGTGTTACTAAGTGAACAACTGCAGTGATTCACTTAACAACTGTGGCAATAAAGGTCACAAAATACGGCAAAGCTCAGTTAACAATTGTCTCCCTTAGCAACAGAAAGGTTGTGCTCAATTGTGGTCATAAGTTGAAAACTATCTGCATTTTCCATCTTTTCTGCTGCAACCATCATAAACACACGACAGTTGTCAAGCGTCCAAATTTTGATCACATGACCAAGGAGTTAGTGCAATGGTCAGAAGTGAAAGAGATCAGTCATAAGTCACTTTTTTCAGTGCCGTCGTAGCTTCGAACAGTCACTAAACAAATGCTGATAAGTTGGCTTGTTGCTTACAAGATACTGGCTTCATAACTCCGTGCTCTCAACCTAAAATAGATTGAAACCTCTAAAATAGATTTAAAACGATGCTCCAAATATCCCTTTCAAATCCCAGGAAAATCCAAACAGCCCCTTTCGTCTTATTGTTCTCACTGCCTGAGCTTGCCTTCCCCAAACAATTGGATGCACTTGCTCGCAGAGAAACTGTGAAGCACAATGACATCCTCACAAACAGCTGTGAGGAAGATAAACTCGCTGGAACATTATGGGTTGATTTACTGGTGCTTTGCAATAGATGCCTGAACGCAACCTGTGATGCTAAAACTGCTTGTGGAAGTCAGTGCACCAGCAAGTTTTGTCAGCCTTACAACTGCTCTTTTTATACATGGCACTAATTAAAATCCCCATCATTAAAGCTATTCTCCCAGCTGCTATGTTAACTGTAAATAGGCTGTGGGGGTACAGTATAACAACACATTTGCCAGCCAGCCTGCAGCTTGAAAATACTGTATATTTGGTTCACTTAAGATTGAGCCTGACAAGATTTTCTGTTTTGTTTTTGTTTTTTTCTCAAAGAAAAGATGCTCTCCACGCCAAGTGCATTCAACTCCCCCAAAACTTAACCTCTTCCCTTTGGTCCAAAGATGAAAACCTGCTTGACTTTGAAACAAAACTTCCCCTTCTTTTAAAAAGCACCCAGTCTCAATCAAACAGAACCGGGATTGTTGCTACGCACGTACCTTGGCATCCCAAAACAACGCAGAGCACAATGTGTTGGCTTTCCCAAGCCATTCATTGCTTTGATGGATCTCTGAAAGTTTGTGTCTCCAAACTGGGGAAGATCGTTTCCAAAATATTAAACTTCTTTCTCGCCACCAAGCACAACGCAATTAATTCCCCTCAATAACGACCGCTTTTTTTGCAAAAGAGCAATAAGGTGTCTCTGCAGGGGGTGTCATTATCTTTAAATAATCACACCCCAGGAGATGAGGCAGGCACACTCCACTGCACTACGCCTGCATTTTAGGGCTCCAGAGTACAATTTGCTTCCGTTAACCACACCCTGACAGATCTAATGACAAATACGGACAATGGAAAGCTGTCAAAAGCAGAGTGGGGGCCCCTTGTCCCTTTCCCCCTCCCTCTTGCAGGAGGAAGCCACCGTGTCTCAGCTCCCTCCTCTCATTTCTTGGTAAGTTTGCCACCCCCTCCTTTCAAACCGAGGAATCTTAAACTTGTGCTTTGGCCCTGGCAGCAGATTGAAGCAGTAGCACCAACGGCGATGGGTTATGCATGCTAACATCCCCATTTCTAGGCAATAATACGAGCAACTCCCCATGCATAACAGAGAGTTATGACTTTGGAACGCCATTGCTTTTGACAAAAATCAAAACAGGCCCAGCTGTCTCTGACAGCCCAGGAAAGGCAAGCAGGAAGAGAGTACAAGCAAAGCATTAAGACATGGGTCATGAGGTGCCCCTTTCAGAAGCTGTGCTTAAGCCTGGATTAGGCCTCTCCACCATTGCACACCTGTGCATCTGTTGTTCGGAGATGGGTTGCATAGGTGTTGCATTTGTACGTCTTGGCTGGCACTGAAACAGCAAAGCACAGAACAGGAAGTTGAATCAACCAATCAGCACACAAGGCGAACACCTCTGTGCAACGTGCAGTTGAGATTGGGGAGGTGTGTGCATTGGCCCATCTGCAGCCATCTGCAGCCTACGCTTACCCATCAACCTCTTCGCTGCAGTGGTGCCTACATGCAGTCGCAGGCAAACTCTAAATCAAGGTTTAGCCTGGGTGACGGGGGCTGCAGTTTGTTCCCCTCCTGGCATTTCATTCCAATCTTTTGCATCATCTTGCAGGAAACAGGATTTTATATCTTGGCTGGTTAAAGACGAGATGGTGGATTCTGCTAGTGTTGGGCGGGTGGTTTTCTCTATTTATGGAATGCGTGGTGATTTTGCACGTTCCTTGACTATCTTTTCTTTTTCCTGGTCTAAGACAAGATTCATAGGAATGGCTTCCTTAGGATGTCTTTCGGATCAGAAGATTTCTTGAAAAATGATAATGGGAGATGCAACCCACACATATCAGGTGCTTTGCAACTTCGCTTAAAAAGAAAAAAAAAACCTCCAAAATTAAAAGAAGAACAAAGGAATTTAAAATGGAAGAAAAAAGGCAGGAAAGGCTATTAACCACAGTTTTATTTATCCATTTAGTTATCATTTGCCAAAATGGATAAGAACAAGCCCTATTGTGCCATTTTGGGGGCTACCTAGACATATCAAGGAAGGCCCTGTGGTCAACAGCATGTGAGATTAGCGGAAACTTCATTTAATTCTGCAAGATTCTTGAACTATATTGCTAATTTCATTTCTAAATGTTGGACTGGACAATGAGGGATGCCCATAACAGCCCTTGTGACAAAATTATATTCTAATTAACATGAATGTTCAAGACGAGACAACCCATTCCCCACCCCTTAAATGGGGAAAAAAATTAAGGCAATCACAGGATAGTCAAGACAATAGCTGGCAGAAGTTGATAATATACTGATTGACTACACAAACTGCTGTGCAATCAATATTTAAAGCAATTCGATCATTAATTCTAGCAGGTATTTCATGACTACGGTATATGTCTAGGATTTAGGATAAGCAAGCTATAGATTTATGAATATGAGGACTATCACGGTTTCCGAGTGTTGAAGCATAGCCACTTCAAAATTGAAATTCACTGATTTTTATCAGCTATTGCTTCTATGAAGTAATGTAACTTCACAATCATTTAGCTCACAAGCAACTAATTTCATTCAGCTTCTGAGAGATATTTTTTTCATATTGGAGTACAGGATAGAATTTCTTGAGTGGCCAGACAAAGGGCAGTAATGGACGCAAGGAGATTGAGCAAAAGGCCCAGTAATGAGATTAACAATCTATAAAAATATAAGAAAAGCTTTTCAACACAACCCAATTTATATTTACTCAGCAGTCAAATCTCTCTCTGTTCAACTGCAGTTGCTTCCAGAAAAGTGTGTATGGGATTAAAATTAATAATATTAATACAATTATTAGTAACCATATGTTTATTCCAGAAAAGATAAGCACTTAATTTGGGTGGTAAACAACTTACTTTCACAACCTCAATTTCTGTATGTTATATTTGGTATATTACAAATTAGCTTAATTTTCTTAAATAATCTAAGTACATTAGCATAGTCTTGCTATTTTTAATGTATTGCAATCCACAAAGCAATGCATCTGTTAGAATTATTCCTAAATACAATATGCTTTATTGTAAAAGAATCTTGTGCAGGAATGTTTCTGGGTGCTCCCTGAGCTTGCTTTTTTTCTTACAGATGTTTCATTACCCAAACTAGGTAATAATAGACCTCTCAATATTTTCCTTATATTGGCATCCTATGCATACATCCTGTTTGTACATAGTAAAATCAGAAGCATAGTTAACTACAATGGCTACCTATCAATGAACTTGTTGTCCATTAAATATAATAAATTCTGAACTTACTTTTATGAGATAAAGAATAAAGAAATTATTATTAGATTTATTAGCTTGTCTTTTTTTATGTGTGTCTGTCTCTGCGTGTCTGAAACTTCAAGTAAGATTTCAGAAACCGATAGCCCTTGCTTTCTTCCTTAGGTTGGGAGAGGAACTGACCCAAGATTACTCAGTTGGCTTTGTGCCTAAGGAGAGACTAGAATTCCCAGTCTCTCAGTTTCTAGCCTGATGCCTTAACCACTGCACCAAACTGGCTCTCTAACTTCCCTACATGGTTCAATTATTTCAATTTTCACAAATTGAAGGAATTGAAATATATATTCATCATGACCCAAACAACTAAAACAACTTCATAGGTCTCTTAAAGGGACTTCTGAAATACCTGGATATTCTCACTGTAGGATCCAGAGTACTTCAAAATGAAGAATCTGAAGATGACTCAGTTCATCAAATGAACCACTATTTCCAAGTCACCCAAGTCATGTGCTTTATGAACTGTAAACATGTTGCCAGGACATAACACCTCATGCTTCCCATGTGCTTATTAGCTTCTCTTTGCATTGAACTGCTTTAGGATGATGCTTAATGGATGGGAAGTGAGGTGCATGTGATCTTTAAGAAGCATTGCCTTTAATTCTAAAGGAAAAGCAAACCATCAAGATAAGCATATACCATGGTTGTGTTTTTCCATTTGTCCAATCTATTGTTAAAAAGGTTGACCATCACCATTTGGTAGCAGTGAATTCCATAGTTCAATCATTTATTGTGTTAAAAAGTAATTCCACAATTTCCTTGCAATTACTTTCAATGTAGGATTCCAGGTTCTGGTATTCGAAAAGAGAAAGCAAATTTTCTAAAAATTCTCCATCCCATGTCTGGTTCTATATTCTTCCTCTATATCTTGGTTTATTTACCATTTTTAAGCTAAAAATTCATCTCTTTTAAAGCTCTAGTCTTTCTTAGTAAGGAGCAGCTTTACTTTTTTTCATTCCTATAATATCCTTTTTGTAGTGCGATGACCAGAACTGAAAACAGTATAACTAATAATAAGAATTTAAATCAAGGTGAAGGAAAGAATCAATTGCATCTCTCATTTTTATCCTCATATAGGAAGTCACGTTTCTCAGTTCTTTTGTTACTATGAATCAAAATAAAACATTCAGATGGGAAATGATATTATAATATTTTCTGTAACAGTGCCTATATGTGTGTGTGTGTGTGTGTGTGTGTGTGTGTGTGTGTGTGTATATATATATATATATATATATATATATATATATATATATATATATATATATATATATATATATATATATATATATATATATATATATGTTTTCTTAAGTTTTGGTACTTACATGTATGGTGTTCGGCTTGGTTCGGGTATTTTCCCACGTCATTGTAGTTCTTTTAAAGTTGTAGCAACGTTTCAGCAGAATCTCATCTGCCATCATCAGGCTTCTGTATTGTGTCCGTCTGTGAGTCAGACTTTTACAGTGGTTTCAGATTTGAATTTGGGGCAGCCTATTGCTGTGCCAGAATGGTTTTTCTTCATCCTGATTGGTTGGGAGTCTTGGTCTGTGTTTATTGGTCTCGGAGTTTGCTGTGTTCTGCTTGATTGGTGTCTCTGATATCTTCTGTCTGTTTTTGGCTCTTTTTGTATCTTGATTGGCTGGCAGCATTGTGTTGCTTTAATGGAGGTCTTTAGTGCAGCTTGGCCGGGTAAATGGACGGCTATCATTAGTTAGGAAGCTGGGTTTCATCTGGGTGCCTGGTTGGGATGTGTTTGAGCTGGAGGTATCAGGGGATCTGTTTGTGCCCAGGTGTTTGCCTGGCTTGTGGTGTGGAGATTTTTGTTTGTGAGTGCAGGCTTCCAAATGATTGACAGCCTGGTGGAATCATCTCTTCTATTCATGCTTTCTGGTCTTTTTTCAATCTCTATGGCTTCTCTGATGATTCTGTGATTAGGGTTTTCTATAGTGGCCAGGGTTTTGGTGCCATTGAAGTTGATGCTATGACCTGTGGCTTCCATGTGTTGGACTAGTGAGGAAGTGTGTTCCAGCTTTTTGACTGCATTTTTGTGTTCATCCAGGCGGGTGCTTATTCTTCTATTGGTCTGTCCAATGTATGTGGCCGGGCATGATGCACAGGGGACTTCGTATATGCCTTGGTTTTCCAGGTCAATTTTATCTTTGGGGTTGCTAAGGATGGCTGCTATTTTTCTGTCTGTTTTGAAGGCAGTCCTGATGTGATGTCTGTGTAGTACCTTACTAATTTTGTCTGTAGTACCTCTTATGTAGGGCAGGACAGCTGTTCCATAGGTCTGTTCATCTTCTGGGTCTCTATTATGTTTCAGTGTGTTTTTGTGGCCGTCCATTTACCCGAAGCCAAGCTGCACTAAAGACCTCCATTAAAGCAACACAATGCTGCCAGCCAATCAAGATACAAAAAGAGCCAAAAAACAGACAGAAGATATCAGAGACACCAATCAAGCAGAACACAGCAAACTCCGAGACCAATAAACACAGACCAAGACTCCCAACCAATCAGGATGAAGAAAAAACCATTCTGGCACAGCAATAGGCTGCCCCAAATTCAAATCTGAAACCACTGTAAAAGTCTGACTCACAGACGGACACAATACAGAAGCCTGATGATGGCAGATGAGATTCTGCTGAAACGTTGCTACAACTTTAAAAGAACTACAATGACGTGGGAAAATACCCAACCAAGCCAACACCATATATATATATATATATATATATATATATATATATATATATATATATATATATATATATATATATATATATATATATATATATATATATATATATATGCACATTTTAAGCATTTCAGTGAAAAGAGATCATTTTATTAAAAAACCATGAAAGCAAGTGCACTCATTCAACCTTAGAATTGTTTTCAGTACAGCAATATATTTAGATGAGAATATGTCATTAATATAAACAGCCGAATAGAAACTATTAAACTAACACATTTTAAAACTGAGCAAACCTGAGTATTTGATTAAAGTTTTGTACATTCTGTACACTTGAACAGGTAATAGAGAAGCATAATATTTTTGTTGATTTTTAATTTGTTAGAAGTAGTGTCTCCGCAGTGCGAAATTTCCCATTAGTTTGTATTTTGAAATTACAAAGCTGGGGATGAAGAGAAAGCTGTCTTCTTCTTTTTTTAATTTTAAATGTCCAGGCCCATTTTTTAGAGACATTCATAATAATAAATTGCAACTCTGTGTCTAATTCAGATTTAGACTTTGAACAAACCGTCATGATCTTTGCTCACAGAAGAAGAAAACTAGGATTCCACAGAGAACAGCTAGTGAACATTCAGGCTCATTAAAGAAAGAAAAAATATGATATGGGAATCGTTTTATCTATGGTTAGAGAAAAAATATGAAAGTTAGAGACTAGCAAATAGAAAATATGTTTATAGAAGTAAACACGTTAAGATGAGGATTGTTATAAAAATTAGATATATTATGTATATCAGCAATAAGCTAAGAGTAGAGAATTAATACCAATGTAATGATTATGGCTGGAAATTTTAATTAGAATAGAATAGAATAGAATAGAATAGAATAGAATAGAATAGAATAGAATAGAATTCTTTATTGGCCAAGTGTGATTGGACACACAAGGAATTTGTCTTGGTGGAGTCTGTAAATATTTTCACAGCCCTCTTTTTGACTTGTGCAGTATACAGGTCCTCGATGGAAAGCAAGTTGGTAGTAATTGTTTTTTCTGCAATCCTAATTACTCTCTGAAGTCTGTGTCTGTCTTGTTGGGTTGCAGAACCAAACCAGACAGTTATAGAGGTCCAGATGACAGATTCAATCATTCCTCTGTAGAACTGGATCAGCAGCTCCTTGGGCAGTTTGAGCTTTCTGAGTTGGCGCAGAAAGAACATTCTTTGCTGTGCTTTTTTGATGACGTTTTTGATGTTAGGTGTCCATTTTAGGTGATGTGATATAGTAGAACCTAGAAATTTGAAGGTCTCTACTGTTGATACTGTGTTGTCAAGTATTGTAAGAGGATATTGTTATTGTACAAACCTTGTACCCAGATGACACACTGTTTAATGGATGATGGATTGTTTGTATTAAAAATAAAATTAAAAATTAAAAAAAGAAAGAAAAAAGAAAAAAATATGTTTTTGTTTACTATCTTGCGAAAAGGAAACCTCTTCATTACTTATTTTAATTTTAATATGTTTATTAACTGCCCAAATCTATTCAATGCCACACAGATTGAATGTATAGGTAGTCCTCAACTTACAATGGTTTGTTTGGTGACCATTTGAAGTTACAATGGCACTGAAAATAGTGACTTATGGCCATTTTTCAATCATTGCAGCATTCCCATGGCCACATGATCAAAATTAAGAGGTTTTGCAACTAACTTAACAACTTTAGTAATTCACTTAACAATTGTGACAAGAAAGATCATAAAATGAGGCAAAACTCGCTTAACTATCTCTAGCATGCTCTTCAATTCCATCCTTTTTTAAAAAAAAAAAAACATGTTAGGAGTACTGGCTTATTCAATAAACAATGGTAAAATATACCATAGGATTCTCAAAAGCTGAAAAACAAGGGAAACATGTATAATTACACTGTTTTGATGGCCAAATTAAAAAAAATAATTATCATTCCTTTCACATCTACTAGAGTTCTCATATAATGACACACAGAATTACGGCTTTGCTTTTACATAGCAAATCATTGAGAATGTTTTGATAATTTTCCGCTATAAAACATGAAATAGGCAATAGCCTTAAACAACAAAATATGACCTGATTTTTATTGAGAGGGGTGTTAATATTATCTGGGTTTTATATGATTAAAAAATGTTCAGTTCAATTTCTAGGCTGATTTGCCGTAAAGATGGTCTAATCCAAATGAATACCTTAAAGAGAAATCAGTTACTTTTCAACCACTCAAGATCTATCATTTCTGTGGTGAGAAAGTCTCGTTTTCATCTTAGAACAGATGGATAAAATTGTCATTAACACAAACTGACAACCCTAAAACTGAAATATAGATTCAGAGAAGGATCTAATGAATTAAATCAATATTATTGCAATGAAAGCCAAAGAAATTAAAAGTGATTTGTAAAGTTACTCCACACTTTAACCTCAGTATATTTTAGTCTCTGGCTCTTTTCAATTTCGTTGTTAATCTCTAAATCTGTAATATATTTTTTATTTTAACACATCAAGTATTCATGAGAAGTCAAATGAATTCTGAACTGTTTTCAAATTCACAGAAAGGCCAAAGATTTAGAAATTGAATATGGAGAAAGCAGCAAGGAAAACCATTATCAGTTGCTTTCAAAGTCCAGTTGTCCACTATGACTTACACTAACACTATATCTCATCTACCTGAGTTATGTCTGAATTTGACAGTGTAACTGTACTTCCCTAGGATTAATATTTTAAAAGTCTCACAATGTATGGTTGATGCCTGATAGTATATACAAATATTAAAAAGGATGGCCAGATAAAATCCAACTTTTACTCCATCTGTAACATCTAGCAAGTTCAAATGTAAATCTTCGTTTCTGAGATGACTGGGATTTTCAGCCATCCAGGTCATGGTTGTTCCAAAGATTCCAAACTGGACTTTGTTTTTCCTTGAAGACATTTTGCTTCTCATCCAAGAAGCTTCTTCAGTTCTGACTTTGCTTCTTGGATGAGAAGCAAAATGTCTTCAAGGAAAAACAAAGTCCAGTTGCCTTTTGAAAAAGCATCTTTTCAACAATATTCAAGTCCATCCTCAGTCACAGAATCTTACTTTGTGACTTTATCCTACTTATTCTCTCCTCTAAGCCTACTTTGGGCATGGAGAAAGGAATATCATCCACACTGCTTGAAGAACCTGATGGAGAGGTGGGATATCAACCTAATATATTAAATAATGCATACTGAATGCAACATCTAAATGGGTGCAAGGTGCAAAATGTATTATCTTAGCAACTTTTTTTCTACCCACAGGTTTCCCTGGTGTTATTCTCTCTTAAGTCAAGTTATTTAATGCAACTTTTAAATTATACATTTCCATAATGCAGCCATGTTTAATGGAACTCTTCTTTCTTATACTGGTATTCACCACTGTTGGAAAAAAACCAAAGAACTGCTTTAGATAAATCTTTCGCTAACATTGTTCGGGTTTTGACCAATTAATAGATAACTTTTACTGTTACTGTATATGTTTACTCAGTAGTAAGTCATACTTCCCAGCAACCAGCAATAAAGACATGCAGCTTACGATTCAGGGGCTGCTACAATAATTATAGATCCTCCATGAAGTTGCCTAAATCTCTACCACATCTAAAATACTCCAGATTTTTTTAAATTGGCAGCCGTGAGGTTCAGTAGCTGTTCCCATGACTTCCATTTTTTCCCTTTGCTCAGCTGGGCTCTTTAGTTCTCAGTATTCAGTTAATTTTTTTCCCTTAGAGGTGGTAAATGCTGTCACTGCTTCCTCTCATCCTAGAAAAACAGTTTGCCCCTTAAAAAGAAACATTATATGCCCAGACTCGTGCTGGGTAGCTGAATGGTCTTTCCATTCCCATTTCTATCGATTTCAGCCCCTGCTACAATCTGGTTTCGTAGGTAACCTGGTTTTTGGCAGCACATCATGCCTGCGTTTCCCCCCCCCCCCCGCCCTCGCCCAAGTAAAACAACACACACATGCTTTATGTCCCTTGTCTTTCTCATAATCCCTCAGATGAACTCAATAAACAATATTGAAGCTCAATTTCTTCAAGATGACACGTCATTATTACTGATTTCATGGGCTTGTTTATTCCTATGTTTAATTGGTTATGTTAATAACATTTTAATCCACATCTGGGTTGTAAGGGGGTGATAAAGAGACATTTTTTGTGTGTGGCTGCAGTGACATTTTTCAGGCATTATTAGTCATCATCAGCCAACCAAGTCACCCATTCATTCTTTTGAAATGTTCACTGCCCTCTCCCACAAGCGGGCAAACTGATTTTTTTTTTTTTTGTTTAAATGTGAAATAAATGAGACTCCTTAGTGTGAAAAAGAAATGTTAGTTTCAGAGTAACTATTTTTGCTGCTAATATCATAGGGAGATCCATTGGTAGGCAAGGTTCAATAGTAGGAGATGCTGTTAGAGAAGAAGTACAGCAGTAACCTTCTTATCCAGTTACAATATCTGCATATTTTAATAGACTTTTCCATCAATATGATCAATGAAAAGCCATGGATAAGACATATGGTACCTATATATATATATGTATTAATTTTTGGCGCTTTCCCTTGTGGTTAACAGCGTGTGAGAAATTAAGATGGTATTTTTGAACCAAGTGATCAGGAGCTTATTGAAACACCTACATATTCCATAAATCACGAACCTTAAAACGCTGGCTCATTAGTGTAAAACCATCACCACAAATCTTGCAATACTGAAATTAGAACGAGCCCCTTTGCTTAAATTGTTTCAGTCGAGAGCTAGAAAAACTCCTTCCTCAAGTTCAACATTATCAAGAAGCATTTTCTGTCCCCGTTACACTCAGGGAAAGTCAAGATCAGCTCTCTCTCTCTCTCGTGGGGAAGGGTCCTGTCACTAGATTTAAACAATTGCCCTTCTCCATCCAGAGACCTGACTTAACAGACCAGGAGCTAAACTACAGGATCTCTCTAAAGTCAATGCATCAACAAGAGATTCCACAAATCCCTATTTGGTTCTGTTGTTTAACAAGACAGTGCCTAGCTTTACATACAATACTCAACTCCAACTTATTGCAAAAAGGCTTAAGCTACGAGGAACTTAATTTAAACTCTACCAACACACACTTTCCCATATTGCTGCACTGAAAGTGTTCATGCTTGTTTAATAAGCTATGTGCAGCTAAATCATGTAATTTGATAAAGACCAATATTAGCATTTTGAAGAGGAAAGGGATAACGCCCTTGCAAATACTGTTATCCAATGGCTATGCTAAATAGTCTATTGAAAATTATAGAGTAACACCTAACATCCAAAAGATTATAGTTTCCCCATTTATCTGTCTGAAAACATTTGTCTGGATAAATATTAGAGGGAGGGAGGGAGGGAGGGAGGGAGGGAGGGAGGGAGGGAGGAAGGAAGGAAGGAAGGAAGGAAGGAGGGAAGGGAGGGCACTTGTTCATATGTCATATATATTTTTGAGGTTTTGGGGTATGGTGCTGTCATAATTGAAACTTTCTACTGGTAGGAACTTTAACAAGCTGTGAATTCATAAGAAACAGTCCTCAAATCTGTTTACGCTTGCTAAAAGTTTTATTCTGGAAACTTATAAAAAACTATTGTCTTTAAAGATTATTTTCCCTACCACACCAACTTTCCAGGAAGGAAACAAGGCACAAAACTGAGCTCTGGAAGACCGCCCCCGCCCCTCTTATTATTGAAATTATGTTGGGAAGGCATAACTTTAGAATGTGTAGTGTTGTAGGGAAGACAATTCTTCATAGACCCTTTTCAGGACAAGTAATTTACTCCATCACAAAGGGGAAAAAATTAAAGTTAATTTCAACATAACTGTGGCTGTTCCATAATTTAATAGAAGCATGCTGTAGTGCTGAAATCTCTGATTCCCCAAATGCCAACAACAGTTGCTTCTTAAAGTTTTATTTTATTTTCCAAATGCAAATTAAAAATATTATATGGTTTACTAGTTCCATGTTCTTGCCTTTAAAAATCATTTTTTTTAAAAAAATGACTGTTCTCAATGGCATAATAAGGCTATTATGCAACTATCACTGTGTTGGGAAGGGGTGGTTTCAGGCACTCCAATTCACCTCATCATTTCTTTTAGCTTAAATATTATGCCACATACTGATTAATACCAGACCAATAAAATCATCTTAGCAATCTGGTTAGAGTCTTTTGTCTACCCAGATGGCCTGCAACGTTAATGTGTGACAATTTCAACAATGAACTAGGACTGTTTTATGAAACCAACATTTGTTCCTCTCCTTTTGCGTTTTAGGCTCCAAATTTTGACACAGATGGTATAAATTACTTTAAAAAAAGTGTTCATTTAGAAAGCTTAAATATGCAGTTTTACTTCAACCACCAGAATCTTTTACGTTGGCAATTCAGTCACTTCGCTAATAATTCCTAATAATTAGGGTCTGTAAAATATTTCCCCAATTTTAAAAATCCAGCAGTTCCCTAAGTTGATATATTAATAATTTAGAAAAAAATAGAAAACACTAAATAAAGAGACTAATTTAACATCTAAAACAATCCAACGCCCAATACTCCATGCCTTAAAAAAACATTGCAATGAAAAAGAAGCAGAACGAGATGGTTCTCCTTTGGAAGGCAAAACAATATAACATAAAATAAATAATAAACTTGTAGGCACATATTTATTTGCAACCTATCTATTTCTCAATCTTTAGAAAAGATAATGAATATTGGAGCAGAAACAGATGTTGCATGCAAATACCCAGAAGAAAAGGAAAGCTATCAGCCGTATTTAAAAGAATGAGTTTGAAAGTCCACAAATTCCTTCCAGAAGAGAATGTGTTATCTGCTTTTCAAAAATACTCCCTCCAGTGCCAACTTTATTGGGAGGAAAGGAGGTAAAATGTTTTTATATGCATTTTCAAGCAATATTGGTTGACCACACCATGAGCCAAAGAGAAAGGAAAAATAAATGGGCAAAAAGCCAACACTTACGGTTATTTTAGAATAGATAGACTAGAATTCTTTATTGGCCAAGTGTGATTGGACACACAAGGAATTTGTCTTGGTGCAAATGCTCTCAGTGTACATAAAAGAAAAGATACATTTGTCAAGAGTTCAAGAATCATAAGGCACAACACTTAATGATAGAATAAGCAATCAAATCATACTAGGAAATGGCCGATATAAATCGTAAGGATACAAGCGACAACATTACAGTCATACAGTCACAAGTGGGAGGGGATGGGCAATAAAGAGTGATGAGAAGATTAATAGTAATAGTAATGCAGACTTTGTAAATAGTTGGACAGTGTTGAAGGAATTATTTGTTTAGCAGAGTGATGGCGTTCGGGAAAAACGGTCCTTGTCTCTAGTTATTCTGGTGTGCAGTGCTCTATAGCATCATTTAGGAGTTGAAACAGTTTATGTCCAGGATATGAGGGGGTCTGTAAATATTATAATATATTTTACAATATATACTAAAATATATACTAAACATATATATGTTTTCTTAAGTTTTCGCGGGTACTTACATGTATGGTATTCAGCTTTGTTCGGGTATTTTCCCACGTCATTGTAGTTGTGCTTTTAAAGTTGTAGCAACGTTTCAGCAGAATCTCATCTGCCATCATCAGGCTTCTGTATAGATGAACACTATACAGATGAACACTATACAGAAGTGTTCTGAGTAGCACAGAGAAGAAGATACAAGCCTGAAGATGATGAATGAGACTTCATCGAAACGTTGCCTAGATACTTCCAATCTTACGCGGGAGAAAACCCGAACAACCAAAGATCCACATACAAATCCCAAATGTGGATCCACATAAGATTCAAAGTATCCTAGGCAACGTTTCGATGAAGTCTCATTCATCATCTTCAGGCTTGTGTCTTCCGCTCTGTGCTTCTCAGAGTGATGTGAGCTTGCAGCTGCTTCTTCCTTTTAACTTCATTGAAACGTTGCCTAGATACTTCAAATCTTTCAAAACCCGAATAACCAAAGATCCACATACAAATACAAATATATATATATACTCTCAATATATACTGTACTAAAAATATTTTAGTATGCATATACTGTAAGGATTCCTGCACATTAGTTTTATTAATGCTTGGTGTTTACACCAACATAGTCATAAGGAGAGTGAACATTCGACTCAACTTATATTTAATATTTGCATTATAAAGCAACAGATGATTGAAGCTGTGTCAAATGACTTATGGACAAGAGCACCTGACCATACATTGGGATGGGATGAAAGGGTTCTCAGTGCAAATGCCCAATATAAATTAGCACGGCGTTACTACCGCCAATTGTATTCACAAGACCATCATTTTGGAGATTCTGGATGGTGATTTGAGTTGACTTCCTTTTTTCTGGATGTCACCAATACAAGTCAGTGACAGAAGACTTTTGCAGAAGATGGTCTGATGTTACTGTACAAATCTGAATTACAAATATCTGGCACATTCAGATTTTAAAGAAAAGCAAGGCAGCCAATTCTTGGTGAATCCTTCATCTCACCTAACAAGAAATCAATAAAGACAAAATAAACACAAGGGGGGGGGGAGGAAAGAGTCAAAGAATAAACAGCTTCAGGTAAATCAGTAAACTTCTATTATTCCCATTTTCCAAATGAGAATCAAATTGGAGAGTGAATATATTTGATTTGTGTCTTAAGTCTACATCCCAGTTTAAAAACCTTCACTCCCCCAGCCTCAAATTAACATGTAGCTAACATGTAGATGCTGAAATAATTTTGTATGAATTGAAACTTTCTGTCCTAAATAAATCCTTTCTAAAATACAATTTGTTTGGATATGAGCTTTCAAAACACAGCCTTGTTCTGCTAGATCTGCCAAAAGAGAAATGCATTTCAGATTTGCCTTCCACTAGAATCTATAACTCTTACAATTAAGTTGGGGGTTGCACCATTTTTGTCGGTAGGAGCTAAAATATATTGATATTTATACAATGATACAAATTAAGTGGAGGGGCCACATGCCTAAATGTCACCAATGGGAAAATATCAATTACTCTTTTTTGAAAGCTACCTTAGTTTTTGAAAACCACCTTGTATTCATACCTCATAAGGTACTGTTTCAAATGCATTGGGAGCATATATTAATCAATGTTTTGCATGGTGCAATCAATAACACCCTTATGTTTAGGTTTTAGCTCTCTTTTACAATAAATATTGATATATTGCAAGCTATGTAAAAATTTTCATTGGACTTTTGTTTGCAGTATGCACTGTATTCATTCGGCAAATAAGTGAACTAAATATTGTTTGTTGCAAAACAGATGTCAAATAAAATTATGCCATATGTGCTATTAAACACTTTCCTTATTTTTTTTTTAACAGTGAAAAGCAAGATGCAGTTTCAAAACTGAATGTATTTGGCTTTCCAAGGATTTGAAGCATGAAAGCAACATTTCTGAATATTTTTAAAACCTGCTGTGCATCATGTAATCCAGTTTTGCATGTTAAATCTGTTTTTAAGGTTATCTTCAAAGTACATTCAATGAAAAGTCCCAACAATCTCCATAAAAGAAACACAGCAATCATTTTTGAATGTAAGCTGCTTGGACTAGTATCTGGGAATGAGAATGATGTACCTCTGTTTATTTGTGGTTTCCAAATGAGAGTCTATAATACAAATTGTATACAATGGTGCAGATACAAAAGAATGCTTGATGTTCCTTTCTTTCCTCAAAGGATTCATGTAAATGAAAATAACAGGGCCACGTTCACTAATAGAGTAGACATTTCAGTTGTGTTTCTTGACCCACAGATATAGTTGCAGAGCATGGCTAAAAGGATGGCAGCCATGATAGGTGTAAACAAAGTTCTACTCATTTTTTTACATGGGTCATATGTGAAACCCACGTAAAATATAACCAGACTTTCCATTAAACCCATCACAGCTGACATCTTAAGTATTTTTATCACAGTCTATAGACACCACAGCTTGCAAGCCCCCTGCAATGTTGTGGGGTCCAACCTGAAAAACCCGACAAGAAACAAAATACTGCAAGACACATCCAAAAGCTCTAAAACAGCATAGTTCATTATACAACAATAAGGTGCTAAAAGTTGTACAGTGGGAACCAAAGATATTGTGATGTTTTCATTGTCATGTATGGTTCAATGGCCTAGACATTGGTATCTGAATACAGATGTTTTTAACATTCATATTTTATTGTGGGTTTTTTTTTAATCTGGGGGAATGTTAATATATATTGTAAGTCCATGTATGATATGCCATATGCTAAATAAATAATAAATAAATATTATGGTGAATGTTCTGACACAAAGGCATCAAAACAGCAATAACCACCATAAAAGAAGCATACCGGGACCAGAGGAAAAAAAGCAGAACAAATTGAAAGAAAGGATACTGGGAAAGTCTACCATTTCAAATGTTGTTCCAGTGTTCTACCTACTGATTTCATCCAAGATAGCAGCATACATTCCATGATTCCTCTTGGATGGCTATGATATCTTCAGATTAATCACACATGAGTCATCTTCTCATTAAGTTCCTTTAAGAAGTACCCATGCAGGTGGCATTTGTCAAACACATTTGACTAAACAAATAAACTCAATACCACAGACAATACTGCTACCCTACAAAAAGATCTTGACTATGTATCAGAATGGTCAAACAAATGGCAACTTCAAATCTCAACAAATAAATGCTCTGTCTTACATATTGGCAAAAAAAATCAGAAAATAAAATACAAGCTGAATAGTCAAGAACTTGTTGATGACCCAAGCTCTGTAAAGGACCTTGGAATACTCACCTCTAATGATCTAAGTGCTAGAGCCCACTGCAACTACATAGCCAAAAAGGCATTAAGAGTTGTTAACCTAATCCTACGTAGCTTTTTTTCTGGTAATATCACACTACTAACCAGAGCATACAAAACATTTGCTAGACCAATACTCGAATACAGTTCATCAGTCTGGAACCCACATTACGTATCTGATATTAGCACAATTGAGAAAGTCCAGAAATATTTCACAAGAAGAGTTCTCCCTCCTCTACTCGTTGTAGAATACCTTATGCCACCAGACTTGAAATTCTAGAACTAGAAAACCTTGAATTACGCCGTCTTCGGTCTGATTTAAGCATGGTATATAAAATCATACATTGCAATGTCCTACCTGTCAATGAATACTTCAGCTTCAACCATAACAACACAAGAGCACACAATAGATACAAACTCAAAGTTAACTGCACCAAACTTGATTGCAGGAAATACGACTTCAGCAATAGAGTGGTCAATGTCTGGAATACTCTACCCGACTCTGTAGTTTCTTCCCCAAACCCCAAAAACTTTAACCTTAGACTGTCTACTATTGACCTCACCCCTTTCCTAAGAGGTCTGTGGGGCGTGCATAAAGCGCACCAACGTGCCTACCGTCCCTGTCCTATTGTTTCTCTTATTCTTCTTTTATTTTTCTTATATGTACCCATTTCATGTATTCACAACTATGTATACACTTATACTTATTATCTTGTAAACAATTGGCAAATCAAATAAATAAATAAATAAATAAATAAATAAATAAACAGAAGTCCCACAGTGTACTAAAAATATTTTAGTATGCATATACTGTAAGGATTCCTGCACATTAGTTTTATTAATGCTTGGTGTTTTACACCAACATAGTCATAAGGAGAGTGAACATTCGACTCAACTTATATTTAATATTTGCATTATAAAGCAACAGATGATTGAAGCTGTGTCAAATGACTTATGGACAAGAGCACCTGACCATACATTGGGATGGGATGAAAGGGTTCTCAGTGCAAATGCCCAATATAAATTAGCACGGCGTTACTACCGCCAATTGTATTCACAAGACCATCATTTTGGAGATTCTGGATGGTGATTTGAGTTGACTTCCTTTTTTCTGGATGTCACCAATACAAGTCAGTGACAGAAGACTTTTGCAGAAGATGGTCTGATGTTACTGTACAAATCTGAATTACAAATATCTGGCACATTCAGATTTTAAAGAAAAGCAAGGCAGCCAATTCTTGGTGAATCCTTCATCTCACCTAACAAGAAATCAATAAAGACAAAATAAACACAAGGGGGGAGGAAAGAGTCAAAGAATAAACAGCTTCAGGTAAATCAGTAAACTTCTATTATTCCCATTTTCCAAATGAGAATCAAATTGGAGAGTGAATATATTTGATTTGTGTCTTAAGTCTACATCCCAGTTTAAAAACCTTCACTCCCCAGCCTCAAATTAACATGTAGCTAACATGTAGATGCTGAAATAATTTTGTATGAATTGAAACTTTCTGTCCTAAATAAATCCTTTCTAAAATACAATTTGTTTGGATATGAGCTTTCAAAACACAGCCTTGTTCTGCTAGATCTGCCAAAAGAGAAATGCATTTCAGATTTGCCTTCCACTAGAATCTATAACTCTTACAATTAAGTTGGGGGTTGCACCATTTTTGTTGGTAGGAGCTAAAATATATTGATATTTATACAATGATACAAATTAAGTGGAGGGGCCATATGCCTAAATGTCACCAATGGGAAAATATCAATTACTCTTTTTGAAAGCTACCTTAGTTTTTGAAAACCACCTTGTATTCATACCTCATAAGGTACTGTTTCAAATGCATTGGGAGCATATATTAATCAATGTTTTGCATGGTGCAATCAATAACACCCTTATGTTTAGGTTTTAGCTCTCTTTTACAATAAATATTGATATATTGCAAGCTATGTAAAAATTTTCATTGGACTTTTGTTTGCAGTATGCACTGTATTCATTCGGCAAATAAGTGAACTAAATATTGTTTGTTGCAAAACAGATGTCAAATAAAATTATGCCATATGTGCTATTAAACACTTTCCTTATTTTTTTTTAACAGTGAAAAGCAAGATGCAGTTTCAAAACTGAATGTATTTGGCTTTCCAAGGATTTGAAGCATGAAAGCAACATTTCTGAATATTTTTAAAACCTGCTGTGCATCATGTAATCCAGTTTTGCATGTTAAATCTGTTTTTAAGGTTATCTTCAAAGTACATTCAATGAAAAGTCCCAACAATCTCCATAAAAGAAACACAGCAATCATTTTTGAATGTAAGCTGCTTGGACTAGTATCTGGGAATGAGAATGATGTACCTCTGTTTATTTGTGGTTTCCAAATGAGAGTCTATAATACAAATTGTATACAATGGTGCAGATACAAAAGAATGCTTGATGTTCCTTTCTTTCCTCAAAGGATTCATGTAAATGAAAATAACAGGGCCACGTTCTCTAATAGAGTAGACATTTCAGTTGTGTTTCTTGACCCACAGATATAGTTGCAGAGCATGGCTAAAAGGATGGCAGCCATGATAGGTGTAAACAAAGTTCTACTCATTTTTTTACATGGGTCATATGTGAAACCCACGTAAAATATAACCAGACTTTCCATTAAACCCATCACAGCTGACATCTTAAGTATTTTTATCACAGTCTATAGACACCACAGCTTGCAAGCCCCCTGCAATGTTGTGGGGTCCAACCTGAAAAACCCGACAAGAAACAAAATACTGCAAGACACAACCAAAAGCTCTAAAACAGCATAGTTCATTATACAACAATAAGGTGCTAAAAGTTGTACAGTGGGAACCAAAGATATTGTGATGTTTTTATTGTCATGTATGGTTCAATGGCCTAGACATTGGTATCTGAATACAGATGTTTTTAACATTCATATTTTATTGTGGGTTTTTTTTTAATCTGGGGGAATGTTAATATATATTGTAAGTCCATGTATGATATGCCATGTGCTAAATAAATAATAAATAAATATTATGGTGAATGTTCTGACACAAAGGCATCAAAACAGCAATAACCACCATAAAAGAAGCATACCGGGACCAGAGGAAAAAAAGCAGAACAAATTGAAAGAAAGGATACTGGGAAAGTCTACCATTTCAAATGTTGTTCCAGTGTTCTACCTACTGATTTCATCCAAGATAGCAGCATACATTCCATGATTCCTCTTGGATGGCTATGATATCTTCAGATTAATCACACATGAGTCGTCTTCTCATTACGTTCCTTTAAGAAGTACCCATGCAGGTGGCATTTGTCAAACACATTTGACTAAACAGAAGTTTAGTCTTCTTTCTCAACAGAATGGATCATAGATTCACTCCACAGAATGCCAGTTTCCTATGCAGATTTCCTTGCTTCCTGGTTTTCTCTGACAAGCAGGAAGCATGACCTATGTGACTGACCTATGCATCCTCACAAAGATAGATTCTCAAGTTTGAGTTTGATACCTGGAGAACTTCATAGAAACAATCTGTGTCATCTTCTCGGCAAGACAATGTGAATGGCTTGCAATTGTATTCTTTCAAAATGTCTAATTAAACTTGCATTCAATTCTAGTAATCTCTCAAAATCACAGTTCCAAAAAGACACCATATTTGATCCAGGTTAGCTTCAGAAGCTACAAAAGTAGACAAATATCTCACTTTCCAACAAAATATCCCCTAAAAAATCCACCTCTTAGTTTCCATTGCTATTGATGGGACTAAGATTTAAAACTGTAGACATCTCTGGAATTCTTTGTTTCCTCTTCTGTTTTTAATTATTTGCTGAAGAGGTAAAATGCTACCTATACTGTAGACATCTTTTAATATTATTTTTCCATTTTTAACGTACAGCAAGGTCAATAATTGTGTTTACAAAGATAGGCATTGAGAAAGGCTCTTGCAGAAGAGAACAAAGGAGATGATTACAAAAGTCAGACCTCAAAATGTTAATCAGATTCAAAAACATAAAACATGACAACTTAATGGTGTTTGATTAAAATGGGGAGGGGGGATAAAAAGTTCTAAGCATCTGACATTGAATCCTAATACTTTTTAATTATAAAATATAAAATGCTTGGAATTTTATCCAGAAAAAAAAATTAGACTTGGTAATTTATTTTTCTTGTGTATACAGTACAATTTACTGATGAAAAAATGTGCTAAACTTATTGATTCATGACCATAATTGTTTAATTATTTATCATTGCAGAAATATATTAGCATTTATAATAATGCAGATGTGCACAAAGGCTAAAGAAGGCACATACAGCTTTTGTTTTCTGTTTGCTGTGCTGAAATTGGGTTGAGCTGGGTGGTGCACGCACATTGCCTTATTTTAAGTGTTGCAATTTTGCAGCTTTCTGCTTTATTGAACTTGAAGCAGATATGCCAATAAGCTGTCATCACAAAAATGCTCTCCTATCGAATTAAAAAAATGAAAATCTATAACCAAAGCCAGTACTATCTCCAAAGAAATCTTTCCTGCAATTGATTTCTTTGTTATGATGGGCATTAAATTATCCCTGCATGGCTTCCTCGTGCCATCCAAAGCAAAGAAAGGGGGCTTATATGCATTGGATAACAATTACATCACCACAAATAATTACACTTAGTTGCAGAATATTTCAGCCTCGTGTTTTTTGTGAAAATTTGAAAGGGGAAACAGAGGTTCATCGCAGTGTCAAATCTACTTTCAATAATTTGTGAACTTTTTCTGTGGTCCATCATACCTACATGATTTGGGACTAAGAAATCTTCCTTTCTCCAACCCTGCTACAATAACTTTGCAATAGGCTTCAGAACACCTATTGCTTTCCAGTTTTCTCAACCAGATTTTGACGTTTGGTCCTTCTCCTTTGCAAACATGTACACAACAGTATCTACCCACAGCATCTTTTCATTATTAGACTCTGTAGTAAAGAAGCTACACTGATCTTACATTAGCAGATCACAGCAAATTTGTAAAAAAAGAAAAAGAAAGAAAGAAAGAAAGAAAGAAAGAAAGAAAGAAAGAAAGAAAGAAAGAAAGAAAGAAAGAAAGAAAGAAAGAAAGAAAGAAAGAAAGAAAGAAAGAAAGAAAGAAAGAAAGGCAAAGCCAGTTCTAACAGGTTCTGGAGAACCGGTAGTGGAAATTTTGAGTAGTTCAGAGAACCAGCAAATACCCCCTCTGAGTGGTCCCACCCTATTTATTCTCTGCCTCCCATTGAGTCCCAGCTGATCGGCTGGGTCTCCTTTGTTGCCCTGCACAGGAGAACGGAGCTGGAAAGCAGGTTATGGGATGGGGAGGGAATGGAAATTTTGCAGTGACCTTCCCCTGCCATGCCCACCAAGCCACACCACACCCACAGAACTGGTAGTAAAAAAATTTGAATACCACCACTGATCTATTTGTTTCATATATGTGAACATAACGATGCATATTTCTTATAGCAATTATTTGTGCAGATTCTCTAAAACACAGAAGCAGGAAGGATAGTTTCCCATCAGTGGACTCTAAATAGAAAAGTTTAAGATGGCAAAAATGTTAAGATTAGTCACATGTTTGTAATTTTCCAGAAACTTCTGATCAATGCCCATGGATTTCCAAAACACTTGGCTATCCAGATAGCAATAGTAACTTACATGAACCAGGAATAAAAGTTCATGTCTGACATTTTCCAACAGGCTCAAAAATGATGGCATCAGATGCTCAATGTTGATTACACAAGTTCCACTTTAGGAATTCTGACTCTACTGCAATTATTAAACAGAGCACTATTCTAGTCCAATTTTTGCTAGCCTTTTTTAATTTCTAATTGCAAGTGTTAACATATGTTCATTTATACTCCTTTCCCATATATAATTTTTCCCTGAATACACAACAGTATATAGTCATAAAAACACTATCCTAGAACTCTTTTTCTTACTAATAATATTGTTGTATGTTTGAAGGAAGCGTAGATAAGTTCCAAAATGGAATATGTTCTTTCTTCCTTCCTAAAATATTTAAGGTATGGGCTTTACATGGTGAATTCTATAATGTAAGTCTTGCAACATGTTACCCTTTTGTAGCTAATATTCCTATTCTGAATCTACCTGATTTTTTTTTTAGGAGACAAAGCAGAATGGAAGACATCCACAAGTCAGGAAGCCAACCTTGGACACTGGCCATTTTCTGTGGACTTATCACCATTCTCAGAACTGAGTAATATGAGTGTCACAGCACTTCATAATGGAGAATACGGGTGAGCCATCTGGATTGTTTTGCTTAATTATTCCCCAAATCAGGCAAAAAGGCATGAAAGCTTCACTTATTGATGGGATGCTATAATCAGAGAAGATCTGTTAAGAAGATGGTGTGCTGTATACAGATGAAGTACAGATTGGTAATGTTGTCTTACAGTTGCCGGTGGAAAGAACCCTGTCATACAGTTTACATGATTACTGGTTTTCCTAGCATCCAACACTTCAGCCACAATTCTCCTGCATTATTTTTCAAGAATGCCCTTGAATGTACAGGTAGTCCTCAACTTACAGCAGTTCATTTAGTGACCGTTAAAAGTTACAAGGGCATTGAAAAAAAGTAACTTATGAGCAGTTTTCCACGCTTAGAACCATGGTAGCATCTCCATGGTCACGTGATCAAAATTCAGAGGCCGAATGGCAACTGACTCATATTTATGACGGTTCCAGTGTCCCAGGGGTCATGGGATCCTCTTTTGAAACCTTCGGACAAGCAAAATCAATGGGGGAAGCCAGATTCACTTAACAACCATATTACTAGCTTAACCATTGCAGTGATTCGCTTATCAAAGGTCGTAAAAGAGGAACATTTCTGCCTCACTTAGCAACAGAAATTTTGGGCTTGATTGTAGTCATAAGTTGAGGACTACCTGTATTAAATTTACATCCTGCCTTTTCCTTAGAAGTCAGAAGAAATGTACCTGATGATCTTCCCTCATTTTATGCCCACAACTCTGTGAAATAGCTCCAGTTGACTGATAGCAATCAGTTGGAAATTATCCAGTCAACTATCAAGTAGTACTTGAGTCTCCATCTTCCCAGAATATCATCAGGCTCCAGCTACCAGCCCTGGATGACATCTTCACATCTTGCTGTTTGAGGAAGTTGCACAACATACTCAGAGACTCTTCCCATCCTGCTCACAATCTTTGTGAACTGTTGCCTTCTGGCAGAAGATACAGAACAATTAAAACTCGGACCACACGTTTTCTGAACAGTTTTTGTCCCAGAGCTATAATTGCACTTAACAATGAACTTAAGGACCACCATCAGTGAGCTGTTGGACAGGATTATTTGGTTGGTTGTGTGGATGCTTGTATATTTTTAGGAGGCGGGGAATTTTGGTGGGTAGGGAGGTGTTTGGGGATTGTCATGTGTATGTGCATGTTGTCTGGTCTCTGGATATTATGTGAATTTCATTGTATGTATACTGTGTATATATGTACAATGACAATAAAGAATTCAATTCAATTCCCAACATTAATCCTAATCCAACATTTTAACTCTTGGTTCTAATTTCCTTAAATATTCACATTCTGTATAGATTACGGATCAGGTTTATAGATTCATGGAAGGATATGATGAAAAGCCATGACAGTAAAGACCAAATTTCAACAAACCTTTAAAACAACAGTTGACCAAGAAAAGAAATTCAGGACCAAGATGAATGACTCACAGCAGGGGAGAAATGTGGTAATCATAGTGCTCCAATTATTTCCTGAACTATTCACCAAGGCAGGTAGCTACTAAATCAATTTTAGACCAAATTAAATTCAAAAATAGAACTATAGTGTGGGGTTGGATAATCTTGTCCTTTTATTAATTTATTATTCAGCTTTTGCTTCATGGTTTTGCTATTTGCTGTCCAGAATTCTTTATGTTTGGGGATAACTTGCAAACACTGGTTGATAAATAAATAAAATTTAAAAATATAATCACAACTTTTTTTCTAGTGGACATGCAATTTGTAGGAAAGTTAAGTAACAATACTATGAATACTATGCTAAAAGTTAGCTAGTGACTCTTAAGATTAAGGAGTTACTTTAGAATATGACTGCAATTGTTTATTGTACTGGATTAAAAAGAAAGTTTTTAGGGAATCCATTCAATGCACACAGCCATATGATACAAGATGGTTAGGAAATATGTGGAATTGCTTTGGGATTTTATAATATAAAAATAATGTAATAAATAATTGAATAAAGTATTTCCTAGTCAGTTGTATCTTTGGCAATAAACCGAACTATCTCAAAATCCAGAATTTGGATTCTAATATCATAGACTCATTGCAATTATAGGATTTCTTATGAAGAGATCTGGAAAAAAGACACTGGAATATACAAGAATGCTTAGTTACATTTAGATCTTTTTAATAAAATTCTGGTGAGAAAAAGAGGGTTTTGTAGACCAAAGTGATGCTCATCAGATATTATTCAGAAGTTTTTGCTTTTTTAGAACTGTGTTTCTCAGTGTTGGCAACAATTCCTGCGAGTTGAAGTCCATGCATCTTAAAGCTGCCCAAGTTGAGAAACCTTGTGTTAGAAGATAGTAACATTTTAGAGATGAGTTTGTTTTCTTGCCATGACAATGGACCAGCCAGTTCCAAGATTTCGCCAGCAGGATTGGTGGTATTAATCAGATGTTCATTTCATTGAAATATAACGCTATTCTTGGAATATTTCTTTCCAGTGTAATTACCAGTAGCACATGATTCTCCTTAACTTATTCACTGAAAAAGACATGCAGAATAATAACATTCATACAGTTTGTGCATAGCCATCTGATGATCATTCCTACTCATTCTTAAGATACAGTACTTTTATTTTTATTTTATTTTGGTAGCTACCTACCAGAACAAAATGGAACCAAGATATCTGGGCAATATCCAAATAAAAGCACCAAGGACAGCAACACATGAATACAGCCAACCCAGTAGACATCCTCAGGACAGTTGGCAACAAACATCTGAGGCTTCAATTGGGTAGGTTTTTCAGCCCATCCATAGATGTTATACTGGACATAGAATCTATGCAAAGGCTGCTGTAAGGTTGGCCACCCTGAACAATTTGACACCAAGTTCAAATCTGAGTTTCCATTCTCTACTGACTGCATATCATTGATGAATGTCCTAAGATCCTAAGAGAAATCCTTATGGAACTCCACCACTTGCTTCTAAACTAATTTTCCAAGGAACAGCAGTTGATAAAAGTGCAAAGTCTTTATGACATTCTGCTATGTTGTTCAAAACACACTTTCTTGTACTCAAACATAAGCAATTCATCAGTTTCTCCAGAATGTAGCATGAGTTACATTTAAAAAGCTAGGAAATTAGCTAATGTTTCAGCTGAAGCCATTTTGAACATAATTTGCATTCTCTTTTTTGCTCTTCTGTGTCTATATATATATGAAGAGATAGAGAACAGTCTCTCTGAAAGACATATTACAATGAGCATATATTATAGGATGGTTTTGATTCTGAACTTTTTCATCCTGAATTCTGAACAATGGATACTTATGAATCATTTGTGCCATAGAGTGCAGCCTTTTGAACAAGTAACAAGAGAAATCAGTTTTGCTAATATATTTCTCATCCTGGTGCTCAGAGTCATGCTGAGTTAAAAATACATACACAGAACTTGAAAGTTACAAGATCAAGTCAAAATCTTAAGGCACAGGGAAAGGATTGGAGAAACAATAAGTTGGGAAATTATTGTAAAGATGATGGACTAGTATAGGCTTCTGTAAACTACTTTTCAGTGATGGAGAAGTGGAAGATATTGGTAGTTACTTGGGAATTATCTATCTATCATCTATCTATCTATCTATCTATCTATCTATCTATCTATCTATCTATCTATCTATCTATCTATCTATCTATCTATCCATCCATCCATCCATCTATCTATCTATCTATCTATCTATCTATCTATCTATCTATCTATCTATCTATCTATCTATCTATCTATCTATCTATCTATCTATGCATCTATCTATGTATCCATCTATCCATCCATCCATCTATCTATCTATCTATCTATCTATCTATCTATCTATCTATCTATCTATCTATCTATCTATCTATCTATCTATCCATCCATCCATCCATCCATCCATCCATCCATCCATCCATCCATCCATCTATCTATGCATCTATGTGCATCTATGCATCTATGCATCTATCTATCTATCCATCTATCTATGTATGCATCTATCTATCTATCTATCTATCTATCTATCTATCTATCTATCTATCCATCTATCTATGTATGCATCTGTGCATCTATCTATCATCTATCTATCTATCTATCTATCTATCTATCTATCTATCTATCTATCTATCTATCTATCTATGAATCTATCTATGTATGCATCTATGCATCTGTGCATCTGTGCATCTATCTATCTATCTATCTATCTATCTATCTATCTATCTATCTATCTATCTATCTATCTATCTATCTATCTATCTATCTATCTATAAGTCATTCAATAGAGTGGGGTATCCAGACTTGGCAACTTTAAGACTTGCAGAGTCTGCCAGTCATTCTGGGACTTGAAGTCCACAAGTTTTAAACTTGCCAGATTTGGAGATCCTGCAACAGACAATGTTGGGTCACCTCCAGAATGGTTCTTTGTTTAGCTTCTCCCTCTTACTTCTCAGAAGATTGTGACATTTTTCTTTTAAGAACATTTGTAGGATTTCCAATTCTCTGTTACAATCTCTGGCTGTTTTATTTTATTTTAAACACTATCTTTTTATTAACCAGCCTGCTAATTCCCTGTGCATTTAAATGATACCAACTTGAGAGCACATGTTGTTGTTTAAAAAAAATATCACTCAATATTTTATATAATTATACTGATTACTTGTTGGGGGACTAAGTGGCATAATGAATGTCCTAGGAATGAAAAAAAAAATCTGACTTCTAGTGCTCCTTTGGGTAGGAAACCAGGACCAAATAGTTGGGAGAAATCTGAGTTCATTCTCCTTTCTGAACCGTCAGTAAACCATTTCTGAAAAATATCATAAAAAAAACTAACCATGTAATCACCAGGATTGATTGACTTGAAGAACCATAACCCAGAGAAGGTGGGTTGTTTTTTTTTTTTAAAGAAAGGAAGAAAAACTGGAAAAGAAAGGAAAAATACAAAAAGGAGATGGATGCTCTGGAAAGGATTGCATTTTCATTAGAAGTATCTTGAAAGGACAGGAAGAGTAGTCCCCAACAGCTTGTAGAGAACAGAAAGAAGAAGAAAAGAGATACAAGCCACGCTATTTTTGCAAGACATCGAATTACTTCCCATTGCCGGAGTGATTTGTGAATTGCCCTGCTATGTTATTATTCATGCATGTAAATATTAGCCGAGTCGCTACGTATTGCATTTCGCACATACGTGTTTCCTTCCATTTTATTTCTGTGGTGTCCTAACTGGAGAGCCTTAAATTAACTGCTGGCTCGCTCATGCCCAGGACTATGAAATTAGTCCTGAAATTAAATAGCTCAATAGCACTAAGACATTCCCAACTACTCCAGCAAGCAATCACTCACCTCTAAGGTTAACAGGATAAAGGCTGAATAAAGAAACTACTCATTAGAGCCGCTTTACAAAGAAGCAATTATGCGACTTTATAAAGTGGTTTCAAATATATTTTGCAAACTATGACTCAAGACAAATATTAGAGGCAGCAAATTACAGTACTTAGAAGAATTATCACCAAAGTAAAGAGACTCTTAATCTATAAAAATATCAACAAAAGATGTAAATATGGATTCCTCTATGGGTGGCATATCTCCAAGGAAATATACATCTAATCTCGCAGTGTGTCGCCTCCAGAACCTGGAGAGGAGGTTAACAATTCAGAGCTGTTTCCTACAGCTATAGAATATATTTTGATGTAGATTTGCAGATATCAAAGACTTAAAATCTATTATATAATCATAGGGCAAGGGCAAGAAACCTGCGGATGTACTTTTCTGGGAGAAAGAACCACAATGCTTTTTTCTTTTCATTTTAATCACTTTTGCACTGAGATTATATTTTATTCTGGGCATTTGGTCTAACAGTGTTTTCCCTGTTAAAGACAAAATTGTAGGTTGCATTGCATTAAATAGGGGATGGTATATTTTATATGGAGCCCCCTGAAAAGGAGACAAAGAGGTAACTAGATTCTATCTGCCCTTTTGGGTGTCTTATGAGACATGGGAAACGTTTTGATTTTAACAACTGGGTTTATAGTTCTAAAAATGGAGGTTCACTTCTTATTTTCTTTTTCTTCTTTCTCATCAGAAACTTTGGGGGAAGACTTTAACTTCATGCCATGTCTGCAATTTATTTATTTTATTTTTTATTTATTTTATTTGTCAATAGCTTACAAGATAATAAACATAAGTATGAATACAGGAAATGGGTATGAATAATTGGAAACAATTAGGTAGGCACGACTGTGTGCTTATGCACGGCCCTTTTTGACAATATGCTTGGGATTTCTACAGGGAACAAAATTCCATGTCAGCAACCAACAGACATCAGTAGCAGGGCACCCTAGGATACAGGCACAATATTTTTCAAAACATTAACTAGAAAAGTTCCAGTTTATTTTGGAATGGAATATCTTGAGTCACCCACTAAAAGTAACCTGCAGGCTAAGAGAAAAGCTAAATGTTACTTAATGTCACTTACATTTGAAATTAATTAAAATTAAATGTGCTTGATAAGGTTGCTTTCTAATCATATACTTAATAATCTCACCTTTATCATATTAACATTTAAGGTTTAACATCATCTTTTAGAGGTCTCGAGCTGAGCATCTTTGGAGTAGCGGTAGAAGGACAGTGATACTCTAACTACGCAGAAGATGGTAGTTAGTATTATCTAGTCAGGAAGTTCCTGGTTTAGATGAGCTGTCAGCCTGTGGAACATTCTGCCACATGATGAAGAGGAGGAGAAGGAGAAGCAGGGCAAGGAGGAGGACTTGGGATGAAGGAAGAATCTAGATAGAACAAGACGATATAGGGAATAAAAATATGGGGAGGAGGAAGAGGGAGAGGGGAGGGCTATGAGCATTATTTATTTATTTTAGTTAGCTCAACTTGTTCAACTGAAAGTCTCAGGTTTGTTTATGAAAAGGAGGATTTCTCCTATGCCAACCATACAAAAAAACCCAGTTTTGATGTATAAATTGTTTGAAGATTCTCAACACTGAGAATTCTTGTTGATTTTTTTTAAAAAAAATAACAGTGAATTAATGCAGGGGGTTGAACAATCTTTTTAATCTGTACTGGGTGATGCATCAGACTATCAAATTCAATTTGATGTCAGCAAAACTAAAATGTGGAAATATATCCAAATTTCCTAATCGTGTTAGTGGTGGAAAGAAAAGCAGGCAGGAAATTACCACATTATGTGGCATTTTCACTGGCCTCTGTACTGCGCTCAGTGAGAAGCATGTAATAAATAAAACTTATACCATTCTGCATCTAATCATGAGAATTTTCTCACAACGCTCCAGCCTTAAACAGCTACTTTAACAATGCATTAAATCAGTTGTGCTGGGCTGGCAGAGATCTCTTCCACAAATATTCTAATAGCCTTTGAATATGATATAGATAAGACATTCAAGAAATCTGAGAGGATCAATACTGTTTCCCTCAAAAGGGGATTCCTATAGTTTGAAAATGTTATTTGCTTTTCCTGGAAGACATATGCTGTGAACTTGCTCAAATGAAAAGTCTAGTGCTAGTCTAGTGAAGAGAAGGACCAGGGGAGACAGGATAGCAGTCTTCCAATATTTGAGGGGCTGCCACAGAGAGGAGGAAGGGGTCAAGCTATTTTCCAAGGCACCTGAAGGCCAGGCAAGAAATAATAATAGATGGAAACTGATCAAGGAGAGATTCAACCTGGAAATGAGGAGAAATTTTCTGACAGTGAGAACAATCAATCAATGGAACAGAAGTTGCCTTCGGAAGTTGAGGGAGCTTCATCACTGGAAGCTTTCAAGAAGAGACTGGATGCCATTTGTCAGAAATAGTGTAGGTTCTCCCACTTGGGTGGAGGGGTTGGACTAGAATCTACAAGGCCCCTTCCAACTCTGATTATCTGTTAAATCTGTTTAAAAGCAAACAGATACTGGTTGGTTAATTAGAGACAGTCAATCTACCCACTTAAAAAAAATATGTTTAAAGAAAGGATTTTATATTCCACATATATTCTACAGCTTCTACAAATATCCACAGTTGTAGGTCAGTAGATTGTCAATATTGCTAGATATTGCTATCAAATTTTCCATTTCTCTTGCGTGGTTATTTCCCCTATTTCCCTTGCGTGGTTATTTCCCCTATTTATGCATGCTTGGGGAAAAATGAAGGAGTTCTGTTAGGAACAGAGGTTTACACAGGTTTAGTAGACCCGATTCTCCACTTAAACAGGATTCTGCTTAGGATTCTTCTTCTTGCTGTCAGCGTTCCAGCAAACAAACTCCAACCCAATAAACTCCAAGTACAAGCATTGGCTTCCAAGGCTGACACTTGCACTTTTTAAAATCTTTTTTATATCAGATAAAATATTTCTTTTTATCATTATACTTTAAATGTACAAATGCCCAAAGAAAAGCCTAATGGGATCCAATCTGAGTCGGTCTCCTGGACCAGAGATTTCGTCTTCGTAGCTTTTGGACCAGTGGTGGGATTCGAAATTTTTTTACTACCGGTTCTGTGGGCGTGGCTTGGTGGGCATGGCAGGGGAAGGATACTGTCAAATCTCCATTCCACCCCACTCCTGGGGGAAGGTTACTGCAAAATCCCCATTCTCTCTCCACCCCACTAACCTGTTTTCCAGCTCCGTTCTCCTGTGCAGGGCAACAAAAGAAGACCCAGCTGATCAGCTGGGACTCGGGAGGCAGAGAATAGATGGGGGTAGGCCCAGTCAGAGGCGGTATTTGTCGGTTCTCCAAACTACTCAACATTTCCGCTACCGGTTCTCCAGAACTGGTCTGAATATTACCTCTGTTTTGGACTTGTGCTGGAGCCCATTCTCAGGGAATGTCTGTCTAGCAGAGTATATGCTTTGGGGTATATTCTGTGTGTGGTATTTATATGGTACCTAGTTTGTGTGTGGCTTTATAGTTGTTAATTGGGTTAGATAGTTGATAGTAGAGAGATGTTCCCTGAGGATGAGTTCTAGCAGGAGTACAAACGTCTAGAAGACTAAACCTCTGGTTCCAGTGACCAACCCAGATCTTGAAACATCATCCTGGGACGCATACATTCATCTTTATTCATAAAAGGCTAACACTTACCTTTTACAGCACATTACTGCTACCCCTCCTTCCTTACACAAGACATGGCACACCAGATGAAAGGTCAAATACACAAGATAGAATTCTAACGCAACAAGATTTCACTCCCAAGTTAGCGCTCCTCAGATCAAACCTGCAAAAGTACAAATAATAAATGCAGGGAAACAAGCAAAATGACCCTCCTGGTTGGTTGGTTTCCTAGATATCATCTACATATTTTAGAAACGTACAACCTTCTAATAGAAATGAATAAACTACTCAACCATAAAGTTGCTTTAGAAGATATTCTTGTTCTGATTGGAAAGGGCATCTGCTATCTGCAATATTGATAATACTTTTCAAAATTCATCTGCTTTTGTTTGCCTTCTGTGTCGTCTGTTTAAACACACTGGGAATAATAATGAATCCCAGCATTATCTTCACTTTTTCAAGGCTGAACATATAACTTTATCACAAAAATAATTAAAATTCTTTGGCACTCTTGTATCTTTTCCATTAAACGTTATCAAGCAGTGACAATAAACTAACATCAGTCCAAGGCTGCCCAAATTCTGCTGTTTAAAAGAAGGCATTTGTCCCAGGATGAGATACATGAATTTTGTGTTTGCAGGGTCACAGAATCCTAAAGTGTTTTTTCCTTTTACTTTTCTATTTTAAATGAAGTAGAAACAATGAATCTGAAAATATGAACATGAAAACACACACCTATATACTCTCCAAACATTAGATAAAATTAAGGTGGTTTTTTTTTAAAAAAAAATGGGACTTTTTATGTTTTTTAATAGAGAGATCTTAGCCATTTTGCGTTCCAAATGCTACAGACTTGGCACAATAATAGAGCATAAGGATCCAAATTAAAATGCTTTCCGTGATGTTTTTGAACTTCATGCAAAGTTTTCATGAAGTGAGCCAGTTTGGTCTGGTGGTTAAGGCACCAGGCTAGAAATCAGGAGATCATGAGTTCTAGTCCTGCTAAGGCAGAAAAGCTGGCTGGGTAATTTTGGGCCAATCACCAGGGGACAGTTATTGTGCCTTAGGCATGAAACCTGCCTGGGTGACTTTGAGCCAAATAATCAGGAGAATGTGAGTTGTAGTCCAGCTTTGGACATGAAAGTTGGCTGGATGTCCCTGTATAAGTCACTCTCTCTCAACCCAACCGACCTTACAGTTGTTGTTGGGAAGAAGATAGGAGGAAGAAGGAATAATAGGCATGTTTGCTGCTTTATTTTAATAATAATAATAATAATAATAATAATAATAATAATAATAATAATAATAATAATAAGAAGAAGAAGAAGAAGAAGAAGAAGAAGAAGAACAACAACAACAACAACAACAACAACAACAACAGGGTATAAATTAAATAAATAAAGATTATGAAGCAATGAGAATTCCCCACTTCAGCCTCTGCAGAGTCTGTCTATCTAAATGCTGGTTTAGATTTGAGCCCATCGTTTTCAATTTGTCGGACATGAGTGGGTTGGTAACTTATTATGAAAGAGGCCCCATTTTTTTTATAGTTTATCTTTAAAGCCTTTTGGGGGTAATTTTGCACTTCTCAATTCTGCACAATGGATCAGAAAACTGATCTGAAGGTGGAAACTATGTTTGATGAACAAACTGACAATCAACTTATTTCCAAGGAAATCTACTAGCAGATGGCTACAGAAGGCAGTTTTTAAAGAATTCTAAATCTATAAATACCCAACCTAACCACATTTAACCATATGTATATACACACATAAACAGGATGGATGGATGAATAGATGAAAAGACAGATGAGAGATAGACAGATAGATAGACAGATAGATAGATGGATGGATAGATGGATGGATGGATGGATGGATGGATGGATGGATGGATGGATGGATGGATAGATGGATGGATGGATGGATGGATGGATGGATGGATGGATGGATGGATGGATAGATAGATAGATAGATAGATAGATAGATAGATAGATGGATGGATGGATGGATGGATGGATGGATGGATGGATGGATGGATGGATGGATGGATGGATGGATGGATGGATGGATGGATAGATAGATAGATAGATAGATAGATAGATAGACAGACAGACAGACAGACAGACAGACAGACAGATATAGATAGATAGATAGATAGATAGATAGATAGATAGATAGATAGATAGATAGATAGATAGAGAGATAGATCTTTTAAACAAAGTATAAACTCATATTCTCAGTTTTCTTTTCCACAATAAAAGGAACAAACATCCATTTACTTTTTCCTTGCAAATATAAGACAAATGTAAGGTATTATTACCAATCAGGGGAACATCGCTGGAGAGTGATAGTTAACCTCCTGTCTATTTTTACAATCAAGATCACAGGTGTGTGTGCACATGCCCAAGGCCATTTTTCTTTCTGTGTGGGAAATTTTTTTTAACCACAGGTGGGATAAAAATAGTTTTGATCACAACAGCCTTCTGCCTCCCCATAGAATCACTTTGGAGTCTCACAGCAGCATTTCATTCCAAGAAAGGAAAGTTTCTCAGTTCATCTAGTTTGATTGGGAAAAATCCATTGGCCCTCTTGAGAAACATTGTACCCACATGATCTCAACATTTGGCTAATGACAATACCATTACCATAAAAATAATTACAAATGTGTAAAGCTAATATGTTGATTTTAAATTGCCATTCAACCTCCCCCCCAACCAGAGTACAATTAATAAAACATGCACTTAAAAAGGCATGCTTTTAAAATAAAAATATGCATACCTTTGCTTTAAACGTATTTTTCAACCACAGCTACATTGGTTGGTAAAATGGTTTAATATTTTGTTTCAGTTCAACTTTGGTGTTTAAGCCAATAATTCATAGTTTAGGATAAGGTGCATTATACAGCATGTGCCTTATAGTGGTAATGCAAATCTAGCCTCCGTCTGTAGCTTTTCAGAACATTTTAATGTGATGTGTGCAAGGTTTCTGCTTATTAGACTGATCCACCAGTATTTTTGAAGATTTCATCTAAAAAAATAGAATAATCAGAAGCAAAATTCCTACTTCGGATGTGGAATGCTTAAGCAAGTAATCCATAACTTTTAATATGATGAGATTTGTCCAGTTAAAAGGGATGCATTTTTTCCAATATACTTACTAACAAACAGTGCAAGTATCCTGTATCAGCACATTTCTTTTTTCTAGTCTTCAAGACTCATGCGCTTAATTTAACAGCCACGCATAACTCCATATTTAAAAAACAATAACAGTGCAAATAAGATAGGAACACGTGATGGTCTCTTATACAGAAACAAAAGGTGAACTACAATTCTAGCCTGTCAATCCAGCTACGTATTTAGTTTTGGTTTCTGATGAACTTGAACATAATTCCACTCTTAATTTGCACAGCCTTGCAAACAAAGTTTCAGCGCACTAAAACAACTTTGGACCACAACAAAAGTGGAGACAAAATGAATAACATGTGACTGACATGAGCAATAATTTTGGAACTATCTCCACCATCCATAACATAATAAAGGAATAATAGATTTGGAAGGAAGCTTGGATGCCTTCTAGCCCAACCCTTGTTCAAATAGGAGCTCCTATACCATTTCAGACAAATAGCTGTTCAGTTTCTTCTTGAAAACCTCCAGTGATGGAACTAGCAACTCTAAAAAGACCATAGAAATATTTTATGAGTTGACCTAAAAGATGACTGCCCGAATCCTGACAGGAACATTCATAACTTCTAGAGAGAACTCCTTCCACTGATTCATTGTTTTCAATGTCAGGAAATGTCCCCTTAGTTCTAAGTTGCTTCTCCCCTTGATGAGTTTCCACCCATTGCTTCTTGTCCTGCCCTCAGGTGCTTTGGAGAATAGCTTGACTCCCTCTTCTTTGGGGCAGCCCCTCAGATATTGAAACACTGCTTTCATGTCACCCCTACTCCTCCTTTTCACTAAACTAGACATACCCAGTTTCTGCAACCATTGTTTGTACGTTTTAGCCTCCAACCCCTGCTCTTTTCTGCACTCTTTCCAGAGTCTCAACACCTTTTTTATACTGTGGAGACCAAAACCAAGATGCAGTGATCTTACAAAGGCATTGTAAAGCAGTACTAACACTTCCGTGATCTTGAGTCTACCCCTCTGTTAATGCAGCCTAGGACTGTGTTGGCTTTTTGGGTGGGTAAGTGTAGAATGTTTTAATAATGAGTGTTAAATGATATTCTCTATCACATGGCGACTCATGGAATTGTGTTCAAGAAGCATGTAAGAGCAGACAGGAATATAAGGATACTGAATTTTATAGACTTCCTTACTCTGAGAAGACTTTCTTTAGTCCACCATCCTGTGCTGACTTCCACACTCCACCAGCAATTTCAGTGCCTCAAGTAAATGCTCAGTTTTAAAAAGGCATTACTTTTCATTAGCATTTTCACTTAATGCTAATGTGGTCGCTTGTCAGTGGATGTAAACACATGTGGAGACCAGAGTTTATTTTCACACCTCCAAGCCCAGCTACTGGTGACTTTTCTTAGATTATTCTGTCTGTGTTTCTTTTGCTTCCTGAGATGTTTTAGACCGATTCCCCCTGATGCTGCCCTCTCCATCAAAATAATTTCAGACCTTTCTGACATTTTACCAGCACCTCAAAGACAGGAATGGCTTCTGACTTTAATGAGAAAGTTCAGTTTGAAAAAATAAAAATAAAAATAAAATAATGATAATATAATCGCCTCTTCAAGGTTGACTGAGGGTAATAATTTTTGGCCTTGTTCACACTGTTATTTTGTGCTCCTTTCTGATAAAAGGAAATGGGGGGGGAGAGAAAGAAAGACAGAGAGAAGCAGAGAGAGAGATACACACAGAGAGAGAGACAGAGACAGAGACAGAGAAAGAGAGAGACAGAGACAAGAGACAGAGAGAGAAACAGAGAGACAGAGAGAGAGACAGAGAGAGAGAGAGACTGAGACACACAGAGAGAGAGACAGACAAAGAGAGACAGAAAGAGAGAGAGAGACATACAGAGACAGAGAGACAGAGAGAGAGAAAAAGAGAGAGGGAGACAGAGAGACAGACAGAGAGACAGAGAAAGAAAGAGATAGAGAAAGAGACAGACAGAGAGAGACAGACAGACAGACAGAGAGACAGAGAGAGAGACAGAGAGACAGAGAGAGAAGGTTTGAATGCAGGTTTGATTAAAACATTCCATGGGTTTTCCCACATCTGTGCTACTGTGTCACAAAATCAGTGCCTTCCTCAGGAATACACAGATTAAACTTCCCTTCCCTTCTCATTCTTTAAGAAGACAGAAATTAAGAGAAACCCAAACTGGAAAAGTAACTATATCTATTCACAGCAGAAATCAAAACCAAATTCCTTCCCTTAAACACAACCTGTCACATCACAAGGCAGGCTGAGAATATGCCTTTGGAAGAAAAAAGAAAGAAACAGTTACAAAATAATTCAAACGATTCAAACAAAAACAAGCAGGATCATTAACCAATGTTTCAAACAAGGAGCCAAAAGAGAATAAAGGCTTACCCTAAAGTGTCACACATAGATTTAAGTCATAATAAAGTTTCCTTGCTTGTGGCTTGCTGTGGTGTGTAATCATAATCCATAAACTATAGTTTATTGCTCAGCGGGTTGTATAAACTCGACCAATTATGACTTATTCAATTGGTTAAAGAAGCCATGGCTTAGCTCAAGAAACACATCTAATATTTGGTATTTATTTGATTTGTCAATCGCTCACAAGATACAGGTATAAGAATAAATATAGTTTTGAATACATGAGATAGATACTTATAAGAAAAATAAAAAGAAACAATAGGACAGGGACGGTAGGCATGATTGGTGCGCTTATGTACAGGCCTCTTATCTACAGGCCTCTTAGGAAGGGGGTGAGGTCAATAGTAGACAGTCTAAGGTTAAAGTTTTTGGGGTTTGGGGAAGAAACTACAGAGTCAGGTAGAGTATTCCAAACATAGACCACTCTGTTGCTGAAGTCTAATTAGAATTGGGTTGGATGCAATCTCCACCACCTTCTGTCCACAGGGTTTCTTTCTGAAAAGAAATCATGTGTCATAAATCATTCTCTTTGATTAGTACAGGTCATCCTAGGCTTAACGCCCACAATTGACCCCAAATTTTCTGTTGTTACACAAGACAGTTGTTAAGTGAATTTTGCTGTATTTTACAACCTTTCTTGCCACAACTGTTAAGTGAATTACTGCAGCTATTAGATTAGTAACATGGTTGTTAAGTAGAGGTAGTATTCAGCTGGTTCTGACCAGTCCTGGAGAACCGGTAGCAGAAATTTTGAGTCATTTGGAGAACCGGCCAATGCCACCTCTGACTGGCCCCGTCCCTATCTATTCTCTGCCTCCCAGGTCCCAGATGATGGGCTGGGTCTTCTTTGGTTGCCCTGCACAGGAGAATGGAGCTGGAAAGCAGGTTCGTGGGGTGGGGAGAGAATCAGATTTTGCAATAGTTAAATAAATCTGGCTTCCCCAATGACTTTGCACGTCAGATGGTGATCCTGGGACACTGCAAATATGAGACAGTTGCCAAGCATCTGAATTGTGACCACGTGACCACAGAGATGCTGCAATGGTTGTAAGTGTGAAAAATAGTCATAAGTTACTTTTTCCAGCCCCACAGTCACTAAATGGACTAATGTAAGTCAAGGACTACCTATAATCTTTTAAAAAGTCATCTGAAAGCTTACTATATTTATGGCGAGGAGTATTGCTGCACTGAGGCATCTATTTTCTTCCCCTTGTTATGTTCATTCATTTAGTTAGTTCTAAAGGTCACTTTAAAGTTTCAGACGTAAACACAACCTCAAGATCTATCCTTGCTTTGCAAATGCTATGGCCAGAGTATGTGCATTTGCGATAATTGAAGCATACCACAGAGGCAGGTATCATAGAGTGCCAAATTCTTGACTGCTTTATGGTACTCTTTTGTGACACTGGATTCATTGCCCCTATGGAGCGACTTCTGAAGTTACTCCTGATTTATGCTGGCATAAATGTCATAATTTGGTTTACGAGTTGAGAGTTGTATATTTTTGAGAATCTAAACTGAAGTTTCCTTTCCAGGGCAATTTATTAGAGCTTGCTCATTTAGCAGGGGAGGAGAGGTGGTCAGAATGGGCCCATGCCAAGAGGAAGCTGGCCCAACCATGAAGCAAAACCTCAGAGGAACTGGCAAGGGAATAAATATGCAAAATTAATTTAAGATAACAATCAGAGCCCTGTCTTCATATGCTAGATTGAACAGATGCATTGTGATCATCCAATCTTACTTGAACTGCATCCACCTTAGAGTAAAAATTAAAAGAGAAAATCCTATATTGAACAGAGATCCATATTATTAAGATTAACATAAAGTTGTCTTGTATCAATGGTTGTACTAGCTCAGCATTGTCTAAAATACAAAACAGCAACAATTTGTCACTGGAGGGGTTTCCAATTCAAACCTGGGAATCCTTGGTTCCTTTGAAAACAAAGTAGATGCCCACCCATTGAATTTAAAGAATCTAAGTAGGAATTCTTTGGTGTAGATCAGGGGTCTCCAAACTTGGCAGTTTTAAGACTTGTGGACTACAACTCCCAGAGTTCCTCAATCAGCCATGGGATTCTGGGAGCTGAAGTCCACAAGCCTTAAACTTGCCAAATTTGGAGACTGCTGGTGTAGATCTTTGCAGACTTCATCCTAAGGGATAAAAAAAATGCCCACTTATGTGCAACAGGAATAAATCTCTTTCATGATACTGATGTGCCATAAACCTTGGAGATAACTGCAAACATTCCAAATCCTAGGTTGGAATGTCCCCTTCTAAGCCGTTTTCCAAAAATGGTCACTGTTCTTCTGCTTTGGAATAAGATCTGGGGTTGATTGCCTGCAATTACTCAGCTCTGAATACTGGCTAAGATCCATCAATCACATGCTACAATTGAGGAGACATAAAACTGAGTTATTACCCTCCATTGTTATTTTTATAAATGTAGCAGCCCACTCTTTTCCTTTCCATTTCTCCTTCATTTGTTCCCTCTCAGCCTACTTTCAACGGATATACTCCTAAAAGCTTTGAGTACAACAGACGTCTACAGTTAGCTAAAGCTGGAGTATTGCAAGAATTGGATTCTGATACCAACAATGATTTTTGAAAATAGTTTGAGGGGGGGGCTGCAAGGAAAGAATTTGCTTTTCATCTTTCCCTAAAATTCAGCTTTAAATAAAGAAGACTCTTTACTGCCACCTCTGAATGGCAGAGATATATTTTCCAGTTTACATGAACTCATAGCCTCTTTCAAAAAATCAGCATGACATTCATGTTTATTTGGGCAACCCAATTCTATAAACATTTACAGGCAGGTTTCGACTTATGGCCAATCTCTTAGCAGGCATTCAAACTTACAATGGACCTTCCCAGGGGTACTTACAACCCGGTTCTGAAGTTCTGACTGACACCCCACTCCCTTCTCCCCTGTGATCACATGACTGCATTTTGAGTGCTCGGCAACCAACCTGCATTCACAACTGTTTGCAGCATCCTGCAGTCATGTGATCGCATTTTATGACATTTTTGCAAAAAATAAAACAATATTTACTTCTGTCTGGCTTTTGGCAAAACCAGTCCATGTAAGGGGGGAGGGAGGTTGTAAAAAATATGATGACCTGTTTTACAACTATCATGACTTACAACCGTAATAGGCAGGCTCTGTTACAGTCATAAGTTGAGGGTTACATCTAACTTGGTGTTCTCCAGATATGTTGGACAGCAATTCTAAGACTTCAGGGTTGAAGCCATAAAGGTTCACAGTTAAAAATCTGGATGACATCATGTGAGGAAAACCGGATTAGTTATAATAGATAATAACTACTACCAATAAAGGAGAATATTAGTAGCTTAGGGCTGAAATGAGGGGTGCTTGGTGCTCTCTGAGCTTGGTTGTTGTCTTACAAATTGTCATTTACCCAAACTAGGTAACATCATCAGTGCTACTCCCTGATGAGGCTACCTAGTTTGGAGAATAGAATAGAATAGAATAGAATAGAATAGAATAGAATAGAATAGAATAGAATAGAATAGAATAGAATTCTTTATTGGTCAAGTGTGATTGGACACACAAGGAATTTGTCTTGGTGCAAATACTCTCAGTGTACATAAAAGAAAAGATACATTCATAAAGAGTCAAGAATCATAATATAAAAACACTTAATAATAGTCATAGGGTACAATAAGCAATCAAATCATACTAGGAAACAGTCAATATAAATTGCAAGGATACAAGTGACAAAGAGACAGTCATAAAAGTGGGAAGGGATGGGTGATAAGGAGTGATGAGAAGATTAACAGTAATAGTAGTGTACACTTTGTAAATAGTTGGACAGTGTTGAGGGAATTATTTGTTTAGCAGAGTGATGGAGTTCGGGGAAAAACTGCCCTTGTGTCTAGTTGTTCTGGTGTGCAGGGCTCTATAGTGTTGTTTTGAGGGAAGGAGTTGAAACAGTTTATGCCCGGGATGTGAGGGGTCTGTAAATATTTTCACAGCCCTCTTTTTGACTCGTGCAGTATACAGATCCTCGATGGAAGGCAGGTTGTTAGTAACTGTTTTTTCTGCAGTCTGCAAGAAAACAACCAAGTTCAGAGAGCACCAAGGACTCCTCAGTAACTACTACAAACGTGAAATCAAATTTTATTGTATATTCCTACAATAAAGTCAATTTAGGTTGATTCCAAAAATGTTGTCATAGTTTGATTACCAAATGGTCTACTTAATGTTATACATAACTGTCTCTCAACCTTCCCCATCCCGGGATCTCCTGATACGTCTTGGATTACAAAAATGACCACTTCCCATGCAGTTCGGAGAAGATCAGAACTGCAGGATTTAGGATGACAAAATTATTTCCTTTCCACCACCACCCCAAAAACAAACCTTAAGAGCTCTGCTGGATCGCACAACCATGGTGTCATGTTTCTAGCAGAAGCCACACAGATGGTTCTAAAGCTCCCAGCAGGCCACCCAATCAATAGCCTTTCTCTGCTGTTCTTTCCACCCCCAGCTATGTCCTGAATCTGGGGATTCCACTTAGTTATCATCACTAATAGCTGTTGACAGATCTATCTTCTTTCATTATTTTTTCTAATTTCTTTTTAAAGCAGCTATCTGAGCACTCAGCTACCAGTTGGAGGGCAAATTTTCCTAAGATGATAATTGTGGAGAGAAGGCTTAAATGCTTGCCTTTCTTCCACGCTGTAGTACCAACGACAATTGCCTCTCCTGCAGCACCTGGTATTTAATTATAATATTCATCTAATTAGCATAATGCAATATTCCGCAGTTGCCCTGGGAATCATTTCATGAACTAGGGGTCACTGAAGACCACCGTCCTCCTCCGTAGTGGCCCCTACACTTTGGAGCCACCTGAATCTTCCCTGCTGATATTTCATAAGGCAGCAAAGGCCATATGATTTAATCAGGTGTTGTGATGGATGTGCTGTTCTCTTATTGTTCTTTATATTTATGGTTGAGTTTGGCTGGAAGGGATTCAGTTCTGTGTTTTTAATCTTGCCGTTGTAAACAGCCTGGAATTGTACAAAGCAGGTGGTCTATAAATATCATAAAATGAATAAATTCATAAAGAAAAGGTTTTTTTTTTCCCCTTGTAGTGATCATCATGTTCTGTCCTGGTTCACCCTTCACATCTTTCTCTTTCATTGGAAGTAAGGTGGGCAGAAAGGGAGGAAGGGTGATAACCGATAGCTGAAATGCCCATAGTCATCCACAGAGGAAGGAAAGGATATCACGTGCACCCCATCATGTGTGTTGTAGTGCACATGATGTCCCTACCTTCTCTGTGGGTGCCTCTGGGCATCTGTGTCATTTCTGCAACAAAGTCATAAGATAGGTGGCATCATCCCTAGTATTGATCACCCATACCCAGAGATGGTATTCAGCAGGTTCTGACCAGTTCGGAGAACCGGTAGCAGAAATTTTGAGTAGTTCAGAATACCATCTCAGACTGTCCCTGCCCCCATCTATTTTCTGCCTCCTGAGTCCCAGCTAATCGGAGTCCTGATCGGCTGGGTCTTTTTTTTGTTGTTCCCCTGCACAGGAGAACAGAGCTGGAAAGCAGGTTATTGGGGTAAGGAGAGAATGGGGATTTTACAGTATCCTTCCCCTGCCATGCCCACCAAGCCATGCCATGCCACGCCCACCAAGCCACACCCACAGAACTGGGAGTAAAGATTTTTGAATCCCATCACTGCCCATACTGCCCTGTGTTTTTCAACCATAACAAGTTTAAGAGGTGTGGACTTCTACTCCTAAAATTCCCCAGCGAGCTGGCCAACCCTAACCCTAACCTATACAATAGAGGTCCTAACCTATACAATTAGCTGAGAATTCATACTCTTATTCCTGTGAAAGTATCTGGTGGAGAAAAAATTAAGTGGCATGGTATATCAATTGGCTTAATCACATTTATTATCCTACTTAGACTGTTTTTCCACCAATAGAGAGCCAGGTTCATTGTACGATCATAAAGGTTCTGGGTTAAACCCATGGGCTTCTAATGATTGATTATAAACCAATATACCATAGCAACCTTCAGTACAGCATCCGAATAGAAGAAAGTTGCTTTCCTCAGAATTCCCAAAGTCAGGAAAAACTGCCCTGGTTCCTACATAACACCAAGCCCTAATATATATTGTGTTTCAGTAAATAAGCTCATGGCACTTTTTTCAACAAATGATGGTTTTGTGCAGTTAATTGTGAAACTATCTCAGCTAGAAGGTGTTTCAATGAACTTTGAAAGAAAAGGCAGGTTAATGTATACGAAGAAGACATCTCTCATCCCCTCATCAAAGACAAGTCCTAAACAATACTATGCCTGAAACAATAGAGTCCAGTGATAGAGCATTTAGAAAGTCCTTTGACAAATTCTGTTTTGTTTTGTTTTTCTGGTTAAGGGTGGAAAAGATGCTTGTTTAAGAACTTACAGAATTCCTTCAAGATAGCGTAGAGCAATGATGAACTATTGAGATCAGTTGTTTATAAGATATTATTATTACAGTACATCCCTGCTCCACGTTTTCATGTTATGAACCTCAAATGCAATATTTTGATAGAATTTCTCCAAATAGGCAGATGTAACTCCTTGTGCTGAGCAATCATGAGGTTTAAATAAATGGACGAACCAACCAGCCCATGGTTTGGATGTCCTCAAAGACATAAATTTTGGAAATGGAAGGTAATGGAAGACGAGTTTTTGAACAGTTACTAGCCATTGGGTTACTACTGCTACTTCTAGGATCAAAGCCAATACACCTCTGAATATCAGCTGTGGGAAACAATAGGAAGAGAATGCTAGCTTTGTTTACTGTTGTGGACATCTCAGAAACTTCTATCAGAGCATTGTGGGAAATATAATCCCTGACTAGATGTTACAGCAGAGCTCTCATATTCAACAGCCACCCCAATTTTCTTTAGACCTCTGTAACTTTTTTGAGTCCTTCAAAAGAGTGACAGTGGGAGATTTAAATAATCTCTGCCTGCCTTAAAGGGAGAAAGATTTAACAAATTTGTCTCCCACCGTTCTTTCATCCTCGTCTTCAGTTTACTTTCCTTCCTCCTCACTTATTCTAAGGTTCAAAGGCAATCAACAAATGAATAATTTCATTTTCAAACTATTACATTATTTGTTGCTTTTTATCAACAGTAACTTTTCTAAAAAGGTAAAATCTCTTTGCATATTGACTGTCAACTCCGCACAGATGTAATGGCACCAGCCACTGCACCACAAGAAGATGAAATAAAAATTAAATTGTAGTTGGGGGCTTTTAAATCAACTCAATTAAAATAAAGAGATTCTTGGCTTGATATAGGGAAATATTTGTATTTCCAATTCTATTTGTTAATACATTGACATATGTGCTATTTTTTAAATGTAGCACTAAGTGCACTTTCTGTCAATGCCATAGATTTTTTAATAGACTGAGAAAATGCATTTCATTTCTTCTTATTTTCCTTCAATACATCATTTGGTTCTGCTTTTTGCCTGCATGAAATTCATTTTCTAATGGAAATATTTGTTTTGTAAATCAAATATGTATTATGCACAAAATGCAAAGCACAAATTAAATTATGTTAATGAAATGAAAGAGATATGAAATGCATATTTCATGGACAAAACATAACCTCAGCAAACAACCATTTCTTGATAAAATCTTTAAACACAATCTCATTCTGTGACAGACATATTGTTAAAGCAGATAGCACCTCATTTAAATGGTTTCCTTTAATATTAGTGCTTAGTATATAATTGTAAATAACTTTTGGGATGAAAAACCAATAATGAAATACTGTCTTTAATAGTTTGCTATTGATGTCAGCATAAAATTTGTAGTAGTTGAATATTGGAAATTGGGAGTGTGAACACAATATAGTCAAAAGCTGTGAATGATTGCATATTTAAATAGAGCTGACTAAGGCAAAGATGTTATAGATATTAGTAATAGGCAGAAAATTATGCTGACCTAACATTATTTGACAAAACCCACTGTTTTAAATTATATATTGGTTATACTTAATGAATAATAGATTTTGTAGGTGTTGATTCTCTGATCATAATGCTGATGACACTATACACCCAGGATATTTTTCAGTCATCCATCTGACAATAAAATAGGGGGCCATCACAAAAGAAATCATAGAATAATGTACATTATGTATGCCCCACCAAAATCAAGGATGAAATCAAACCTTTAGGTGCCCTATGGGACTCTAAGAATGGCACAGTTCAACAACCCAGAAGAAAAATTGTAGGGCAAAAGAATGTGAATTAGCAATATATGGAAAGTATACATGGTTTAGTCATCAACTGACAAGGGATGGAGGGAAGCACAATCTTGAGCAGTTATGAAAAGGATCTGTAGTATTTTGAAATGATGCAGACAAAGGAAATAGTCTCAACATCTAACTATGTTAGACTGTAACAGCAAAACTGAGGACTTTACAGTACCAGGTGCCTACACCACCTTTGGCCTACCACACCAGTAATGGACAATCCTGAGTAGAATTTGCACGTCACATGAAGTCTTCTGGGAATCACTATATAAACGGGGGATAGTATCTTCCCTTCAGTGTTACTAGGGGGTTCCACATCAAACTGTAGATCACATCATGTTTTATTGTTTTTTTAAAATGTTAATATATATTGCAAGTCCATGATATACCATACACTAATCTAAGAGACTTTGTAGTGGGAAAATCTTGCAACAGAGGGTCTGTGTGAGGTGGTATTTAAGACATGAGATGTCACCTCTGTACTGTCCTTTGTTTTTTAGTTTTGTATTTATTGTTGTTAATATTTTAATATCTTATTATTCTTTATTTTAATGGTAAGCTGTCCAGAGTCTCTATGCAGAGTGAGATGGGTGGCATATAAATTTAATAGATTAAATAGATAACTATGAGAGAAGGAGCAGGGAACCTTAATTTCTTCTCCACTTTCAGGCAGAAACTGTCTGGATGATGTTAAGACAATCATTTCTTTTTACCTTACAGGGTTCTTCAAAGATCCAAGACTTTATGATGGAGACCTTGATCATATAGCACATGAATAAACTGATGCTTTACTTAATGGTACTATGCAGGTAAGATACTTCAGATGCAACCCTCCTTATTTCTTTCATCTATTTTTCTTACCACAGGGGGTTTAAAAAAATCCTTGTTTCCTGTAGTTCCATAGCTCTTTGTGGTAGAACTCAGGTTCTGGTTGAAATTGAAATTGAGAGTTATTGGGGTTGCTTGTTAAATTTACCTCAAGCATCCTGACAGTTCCAGTCTGATTAAAGAAAATAAACAAACAAGAACGATAACTACTGCAATTTCTGAAGTCAACGTCTACAAGCTTGAGTGGACTAAATTAAGCCACAGTCCTGAAGTACCTTCTTGACCTTGCAGGCTGAATAACAGCACATAGCCTTTTGTTCCCCTTCTAACATGTGAGAACAATGCGCGCGCACACACACAAACACATACACACACACACAAATACACGCACACACAAAACAAACCCTAGGCCTGTACTCCTCTCCAGCCAAACCAGATTACAGAAGGATGTTCTTAATGGCTTTTTACTCCTCTTTTACAAAGCAAAACAAGGCCAACAAAATACGCTAATTCAACATTTGAGTTGTATCTTCCTCCATGGGGAAGTCTGAGGCCTCGATCCAGTCGAAGCCAAAAGCCTAAACTAGAGGGGAAGAAGACCAACTGCGACTCATTGAATGACTTGAGCCTCTGTTTAAAACCCATATCTATGCATGATTTTTTCCTTGGCAAGCTACTAAATGCCAAAAGGTAGTACAAACGGGCAAAGAACAAGGGGGAAACTCCAAGGGGGTACTAATCCCTCAGAGCTTGTGGAAGCCTCAGGAAATGTCTACTTGGCATCTTGTAATGAGGGTTCAAAATTCCGCTCATTAGCCAAAGTAGACCAGGTGGAGACTGGGGGGTGGATCCCAAGCCATCTGCTCACACAGTAAAAGACATTTACATTTGTTTATACCCCCTCCTCCCTGTAGATATTAAGTGAAGAACTGTACTTCCTTTCATTGCATTAGCTAGACTGAGGCTTTTTCCTCTCTCTGATCCATGTTCCTCTTTATCTCATGCATACAAATGTCAGATCTGAATTTCTCTCTCCCAACGCACACTGAAGCAGTTGGAATGGACAGCCAAGGGTTAAAATATTGGTGGTGAAATTTGGGCCATTTAGACAATACTTTTTTTTTCTTTCCTTCCAACTTTCATTCAGTTTGGTGAACCCTCAGGAGATCTAGGCAAGCTTCCGGGTCATGGGAAGAAACATGAGAAAGGGGGTTGTTTGTTTGCCTGTTCATTAAATGTATTGGCCGCTGAAGGCCAAACACCGTGGACTTTGTAGTACCAGCAACTTGGACTTTGTAGCATTGTTGTACTTGCCAACTAACACAGTTATTTTGCATTTTAATTTGACCTACTTTTGTATTTTAATTTGACCTATTTTTCTCCCTTTTAAATGATGTTAATGGTTTACCAAACCACCGCCCATCTTGCCACACGGTAACTCTGGGTGGCTTGCAATATTAAAAAGATAAATCTGTACAAATAAAATACTACCAAAAATACGATACACAACCTAGCTAAAAGTTGGGGAGGGAAGCAGTAGGATAAGTGTGGGGGGGAGGAGATGGATTTGTCTATCAACAATGCCCAATGTGAAGCCTGCCAGCCCCAAGCTAGGTGGCCGAGCCAGGTTTTTAAGTTCTTGTGGAAGGTCGGGGTGGGGAGAGATTGGAGCCAACCTCACTTTGGGAGAAAGATGTTCCAAAGGGCAGGAGGGATGGCAGGAATGGGTCTTCTTCTCCTAGACCAAGCCAGCCAAAATACACTGGATGATGGACCCACAGCATCAGAGGTGGTATTCAAATGGTTCTGACCAGTTCTGGAGAACCGATAGTGGAAATTTTGAGTAGTTGGGAGAACCGGTAAATATCACCTGTGACTGGCCTTACCCCCATCTCTTCTCTGCCTTCTGAGTCCCAGCTGATCGCCTGGGTCTCCTTTTGTTGCCCTGCACAGGAGAGCGGAGCTGGAAAGCAGGTTAGTGGGGTGGGGAGGGAATGGGATTTTGCAGTATCCTTAACCCTGGAGTGGGATGGGAATGGAGATTTTGTAGTATCCTTCCCCTGCCACCAGAGGTGGGTATTCAGCAGGTCCTGACCAGTTCTGGGGAACCAGTAGCGGAAATTTTAAATAGTTCAGAGAACCAGCAAATACCACCCGTGACTAGAGATTTTATAGTATCTTTCCCCTGCCACGCCCACCAAGCCATGCCCACAGAACCGGTAGTAAAAAAAATTGAATCCCACCACTGCCTGCCACACCCACCAAACCACGCTACCAAGCCACACCTCACCCACCACGCCATGCCCACCGCACCACACCCACAGAACTGGTAATAAAAAAAAATTCGAATCCCACCACTGCACAGCATGCCTCTCCTCTCCTGGCACAGGGGACTGGGCAAATTCCAGTGGGATGAGAAGATTCCTTAAGCAGCTGTGTCCCCTATTATCCGCAACCATCAAGTCAGCTTGAATATATCATCAAGAGAATTCAGAAAAATTCTGAAGGAATAAAGAGGAGGGGAAAACATCCTCCATGGAAAGGAAGATAATAAAAAAAAAAACTTTGCAAAATAGATTACAAGTTTGCAACAGCATTAGCAAATATAACTAATTTGAACTGAATTTGACTGAATCATAGCAGTATACAGGTAGCCAATCTTTTCCTAGGTGGCTCGCTCATGTCTTCTGCTCATTGGAAAAACATTTGCTTAATGTTGTCTTCTGACAAGCAAAGTCAATGGGGAAGCTGGTTTCACTTAACTATCATGTTACTGACTTAACAACTGTGACAAGAAAGGTCATAAAATAGTGCAAAATTCAGTTAAAAATGTCTCACTTAGCAACAGAAAATTTGGAGTTAATTGTAGTTTAAGTTGATGATTACCTGTTTAGAGAGAGAAAAATCACATATCGCTCCACCTAATTCAGGGCTCTTGTCCTCCAAATATTGGATTATATATTTTAGAGTTCCCCATCAACTGGACTGAAAGTTCTGAATGTCATACTCAAATATAGTTGAGAAAATAGGATTAAGGTGTCGTAATTATTGTCCTAAAGGTTCAGATGCAGAGAACAGATAAATACTACCATGATTTTCATAATACATCTCTATTTTATTGGTACAGAAGTAAATATTAGATTGTAGCAGTTAGTCACAATTGTGGACTCCATGAATTTGTCTTCCATAGTCTACTCTGATCCAAGCCTAACATTATTATGATATTGACTAAGATCAGAAGAATTTAAGAGTCGCAACTAACTGTCGAACATGTTAATTGAATTTCTTGTATCTTGATAAGGGAAAAGAAAAGCTAATAGTTGTAATAATGCTTCATTAAAACCTCCACTGTTTCCTCTGGTATTTAATAAAAGATGTAAATGCCCTGTGTAATGAATGAGATAAATTCAGTTTAAAATTATGTCTTTTTTGCCAGTGTTCAAACATAAAAGAAAATTTAAACACTTTCATCTACATATCACCTGCTAGATTATGGACATCCTCCAAATCGTAACAACAATCTTGTTTTTTGTATTATTATTTTTTAAAGCCACATAATATGTTTCTCCTCTTCCATGGCACCGCAGATAAAAATAGTATCAAGGAAAAGCGACAGATGTCTCTTTGGTGATTTTAATAAGCTCTTCATTGCCCTTAAAGTCAAAATTAATTCAAGAGTTTATTCCTTATTTTGTAAGAGGAGAAGAGAAGTGAACAGAGAAAGACAGATGAGGATCAATGATGGCTGCTTGATCACAGAAATTGATCACAATTGATCAGAGAAATCTATTCCAAGAGGGGGAAAACCCTTCCTATTCCTACTCACCACTCCTTGATCAGATATTTCACTGACATGGTCTTTTTATCACAATATGTACAATAAGTCATAGTAGCCCATCATCCCAGTGGTGGAATTCAATTTTTTTACTACTGGTTCTGTGGGCATGGCTTGGTGGGCGTGGTGTGGCTTGGTGGACATGGCTTGGTGGGCATGGCAGGGGAAGGATACTGCAAAATCCCCATTCCCTCCCCACCCAACAAACCTGCTTTCCAGTTCCGTTCTCCTGTGCAGGGCAACCAAAGAAGACCCAGCCGATCAGATGGGGGCAGGGCCAGTCAGAGGTGGGATTTGCCAGTTCTCCAAACTACTCAAAATTTCCGCTACCGGTTCTCCAGAACTGGTCAGAACCTGCTAAATACCACCTCTGCATCACCCCATGCTGAAGTTATCACCACATTCAAAGTTACAACGGCACTGAAAAAGGTGACTTTTTCACACTTATGTCCATTGCAGCATCCCCTGGTCATATGATCAAAATTCAGATGCTTGGCAACTGGTTCACATTTATGATGGGAAGCCAGATTCACTTAACAACCATGTTAGTAAGTTAACAACTGCTGTGATTCACTTAACAAATGTGGCAAGAAAGTTTGTAAAATGGGGCAAAACTCACTTAACAAATATCTCATTTAGCAACAGAAATTTTGGGCTCAATTAAGTCAAAGACTACTGTACCCTGAATAAAAGTCAACAATCCCCGTGTTACAATGCCAAGTGAAGACATTATTTTCATCCCCTTTTTCCAAAATAAATTTGACCCCCTTCTTTCTTTGCTTCTAATAGCGTCCTTTTTCTCTCCACTCGACACCCAAGCCAACTTAAATCCCTCATATTTAGTTCCCATGTTATTAATACAAGGTGTTGTAAAAAGGAGGATATTAGTTTCTCCCTTATAGCTGTCAGAATTAATAACTTCTCTATCACTGATAACTCCAGGTCAATATTAGATTTGTAGATATGGATGGATATAAAATGTATGGAAATGTAATCACTGATTTGTCAGTATCCCCAAAGTCTTTAGTTTATTGAATTTAGGGCTATGACAATTGAAATGAAATTGAAGGATAGAAAGAAAGAAAATAGAAGTCCTATTCCCTGTTAACTCTGACAGGGAGATTCCTCTAAATACAATGATGCCTTTTAAGAATTGGGACCACACCCATCAGAATATGGAAGACATGTTAGTACACACCCCAACTTTACCAGTAAACACTGAAAATGTCTGCTTAATTTCAACAAGATTTGTGATACAGTCCTAAAGCAGATGTCAGTGAGTAGATGGTGAACAAGAACAGTTGCTTATCAGCTCCTGGTTAGTGATTGGTTGTAACTAAGGGGCTCCTTTTATTTACTTTAAACTTTCTAAGATTTTTGAATTTTCAGAAGTAGAAGAAAAAGCCCCCAACCTGATTGGTTAAACAGGCTACCCAGCCATATATACAAAAGATGAAAGTTTTTCCCCAAATTACATCACAGCAATGACATTACAATTCTTTTCTCTCCAGCTGCATTAATTGTGTTTGCTTAGCGTGATAAATAGGATTGTTGTCCAGGGAAACAGACACTAAATGTGTGGCTTCAAATCCTTTGTTCAATCTTGCTTATAGGAGATCATCCTGGCCATAAAAATACAGGCACAATTTTTTAAAAACTACATTTAAGGTGTGTTATTTGTGCGGTAACTTTTAACCAAAGCAACCAAAGGCTACATTCACATATTCAAACTGTGACTTCTGTAACCACAATTTGTTGAATAAACTGCCATTGTATTCTTGCATGTTCAAAACCAACAGTTCTTCAGACAGTATGTTCCTAATACATTTAAAATCTACATGCAGACTGTTGTGGTTAGTCATAAATTACATGTATACTTAGATTTTGGGAAGTGGATTTGGCTATTCCAAAAATGCTCAATTGTAGAGCTTGTCAATAAATTATTGTTAGTTGTTGTTATTGTTAAATTTATTTGCTGCCTATCTCACCATGAGGCTACTCTAGGTGGCCATAAAAGTAAAATAGAACAATAAAATAACCAAGAAAAAAATAAAACAAAGGAAAAAAATAAACAAGATACGGCTGAGCCCAAAATTTATGTTGCTAAGTGAGATATTTGCTAAGTGAATTTAACCCCGTTTTACGACCTTTCTTGCCACGGTTGTTAAGTGAATCCTTGCAGTCGTTAAGTTAGTAACACGGTTGTTAAGTAAATCTGGCTTCCCCATTTACTTTTTGTCAGAAGGTCGTAAAAGGGGATCCCATGACCTCAGACACTGCGACCGTCATAAATGTGAGTCAGTTGCCAAGCATTTTGGATTTTGATCATGTGGCCATAGGGCTGCTGCAATGGTCGTAAGAGTGAAAAACTGTCATGTCACTTTTTTCAGTGCCATTGTAACTTTAAACGAACTGTCAAGGACTATCTGTACATTAATATGATTAGTTTAAAAAATGGAAATGGAGGAGTGGGGAGCAGGGGCGGGGAATGCTTTACTAGAAAAAAAATCTGTATAGAAAAAGCAACCTGCCTTCCATCGAGGACCTGAATACTGCACGAGTCAAAAAGGGGGCTGTGAAAATATCTACAGACCCCTCACATCCCGGACATAAAAGGTTTCAACTCCTTCCCTCAAAACAATGCTATAGGGCACTGCACACCAGAACAACTAGACACAAGGACAGTTTTTTCCTGAAAGCCATCACTCTGCTAAACAAATTATTCCCTCAACACTGTCCAACTATTTACAAAGTCCGCTCTACTATTACTATTCATCTTCTTATCACTCCTTATCACCCATCCCCTTCCACTTGTGACTGTATGACTGTAACTTTGTTGCTTGTATCCTTACGATGTATATTGACTGTTTCCTAGTATGATTTAATTGCTTATTGTACCCTATGACTACTATTAAGTGTTGTACCTTACGATTCTTGACTCTTAACGAATGTATCTTTTCTTTTTATGTACACTGAGAGCTTATACACCAAGACAAATTCCTTGTGTGTCCAATCATACTTGGCCAATAAAGAATTCTATTCTATCTTATTCTATATATGAGGCAAGTATTCAAAATCTTTTTGTAGAAGCCTTTTTTGTAAGGTTATATTTTGCATACAGCCTACTTCTACCTTTGCTTTCTTAATTCAGTTTCCCCATTGGCAAGTTTTTGTCCAACTTGACCATTTTTTTAGATTAAGCGCCCTTAATTGCTGGGTAGAAACTTTCGTGAGGCAGGTGAAGGGAGGTGGAACCATCTCTTTTCTGCCCGACTCTTCAAACTCTAGATGACCCAGAATAAAATCCCTTTTTAACAAGACTTTGTTCCTTAGCGAACCAGTGAAAACATTGTAAAAATAAACAAGGCCCGTTGTTTGCCCTCGTAAGGCTTGGGAATTCTTTTTCACGAAGCATTTCGTTTACCTGAGCTGAAAACCGGCAGACAAGAAAGGAAAAGAAAGGCTCTTTGAACGTCAGATAGGAAAGGGAGATCCACCTGGCTCGATGATATTCGCAAACTCAGCCTGGTCACAACTTCATTAAAATAAACAAACAAACAAACAAAGAGAATCTAGCTAAAACTTGAAGAGAATTTGGAAAGATTTTTTTTTTTTAATCTCAGGCTTGTAATGCTCTAAATTTAGGAAGGCTAAGCAGAATATTCAACTCTTTTTTCAAAAAACAAAACAAAAGTAAATCCAGTCTGGTCTTGACTTCAAAAAAATAAAATGAATATAAAAATAAAAATAAAAAAACTCTGACTGGAAACTTGAAGACAATTTGGAAAGATTTATTTACCTCAAGGTTTATAATCTTCTACATGTAGCAAGGCTAAGCAGAATATTCAACTCTTCTTTTTAAACAAAAACAAAATAAAAGTAAACTCAGCCTGGTCACAACTTCATAAACAAACAAACAAACAAGCTGGTTGAAACTAGAAGACAATTTGGAAAGATTTATATCCCTCAGGCTTGTAATCCTCTACATTTAGCAAAGCTAAGCAGACCATTCAAATCTTCTTTTAAAAACAAATAAAATAAAAGTAACCAGAAAAGTAAATAATGTTTGTCTGTGGTCCTATGAGAAGAAGATCACCTAATGGTGGACCAAAAGGCCAAGAGCAGCTCCACCAATAGAAGCCAATGAGACTGTGGAGTCATAGAAGCTCAGCCAATGATATATCATGACCTTGTTGATTGAACACCTGTGCAAAATGAGCCCAGAATTTCTGAGAGAAGTCTTTCCATTCTGGTGCCATTCCATTCTTTTAGATTGTACAGTAACTTCCCTTATCTCTAATATTGGCGGATAGGAAGTGTAGTCCAAAATACCTGGAGAAAACCATGGTGCAGAAGCTCATGCCAAAGAGATATTGTAAACCTTAATTATTAGCAGCCCTAGAAACATGCAGTCCTAGAAGTGCATTCACTCAATACGGATTGGAGAGTGCTCGGGACCTTCAACAATTACCCTGTTTTTATCTTCCCAGCAAACATGTGTGTGTGTGTGTGTGTGTTTGTGAGAGAGAGAAATAGGCAGAGGAAAGAATACAGTAGTTCTCAACTTACAACAGTTCACTTAGTTCAATGTTACGATGGCAGTGAAAAAAGTGACTTATGACCATTTTTCACACGTATGACCGTTGCAGTAGCCTCATGGTCACGTGATCAAAATTCAGATGTTTGGCAACTGACTCATATTTATGACATTGTCCCTGGATCATGTGATCACTTTATGCGACGACAAAGCAAAGCCAATGGGGAAGCCAGATTCACATTCCAATCATGTTACTAATTTCACAACTGCGGAGATTCACTTAACCACTGTCGCCGGAAAGACCATAAAATAGGGCAAAACTCAACAAATGTCTCAGTTAGCAACAGAAATCTTATGCTCAGTTGTGGTTGTAAATTGAGGATTACCTGTATTAGGTACGTTCAATGCCTTGAGTTATTTGTAAAATAATAAAGGCAAGACCCCTCACATCCTGGACATAAACTGTTTCAACTTTTACCCTCAAAACGACGCTATAGAGCACTGCACACCAGAACAACTGGACACAAGGACAGATTTTTTCCAAACGCCATCTCTCTGCTAAACAACTAATTCCCTCAACACTGTCCAACCATTTACTAAGTCTGCATTACTATTACTGTTAATCTTCTCATCACTCCTTATCACCCATCCCTCTTGTGACTGCATGACTGTAACTTTGTCGCTTACAATTTATATTCTGTTTCCTAGTATGATTCAATTGCTTATTGTACCCTATGACTATTATTAAATGTTGTATCTGTTGATTCTTGACTCTTGACGAATGTATCTTTTCTTTTATGTATACCGAGAGCATTTGCACCAAGACAAATTCCTTGTGTGTCCAATCACACTTGACCAATAAAGAATTCTATTCTATTCTAAAGGTAAGATACAAATAAATAAATAGCGAATAAAGAATATCTTGTATAACCACTTATCAATAGTAGCCATGAATTCACATGCTTGACTAAATCAGCGACCAAGGACTAAATCTTAAAAATTTGGGGGGTATGATGAAGAAATTCATTTCTGCACACACCCAACCACCCATGGTGAAGCCTAAAGTTGTCCCTTTCTCCTACTCCACAGCAAGCCATAATGAAATACTACCAGAGATGCTGATCATTTCTCCATAATTCTGATATGACACTGAAAAAAGTTCCTCCTTAATTGGTCTTAAGTCAGTTGCAATATTTTTAGGTTCTGGCTGGCTTGCTTTTGAAAAATGCGAGGTTGTCTGCCAGAGAAATATCTTCTCCTCATCTTGGATAATTTCAACATATGTATCTTGGACCATTACCATTTTGGAACATTCAAATGCGGCAAGTGTTAAACCCTCACTGTTCTGTTTGTTTGTGTTTTATTTTGCACATAAATATGTTTCACCATATTATAACTTGGCAAAATGATGCTTTTTTTTTTTTTTAAAGTCGAAAGACTGAAGATACGATACGTAGCTCTTTCGGGTGCCAGGCAAGGTTTGAAAAGCAGAGCTTTGTCCATTAACATCAAAGAGGTCATATTTTGCGGAGGGGGAGGGGTTTAATGCTACAGATCTTTTATTGAATGTCCTCATTTGTTTGGTTTTTTTCAAAGCATAACGTAACGAGAAAGATAATCATGCTTCTTTACAGAGAAAAAAAAAGGGGGAGGTGACCTATTCTATCGTGATTCAATCTCAAGTGATGTTTGTCATCTTCTAAGCGTTCCTTTCACGAAAAAAAAATCGGAGGGTACCATTTTGAGATGCTCTCTGCTTTATTGAGCTATGCATGTCTAAGCAAAAGCAGGGGAAGAAATCTGATTTGAATTGTTGGTGGTACCTGACTCTTAAATGGGAAACGTAAAAGGATGTGGAATGATCCTTCGCCACTTCAGGGTGACACCGCTCCTATATATTTCGAAAGATAGAGAAGGGAAGCTGAACCTCTACATTAGTTGGCTCTATGATATAATGAATTGCAATCAACTGGATGTCATCCGAAATAATATAATAATAAACATTCTTTCCCCCCTCAACACATAAACAATCACACATATCCTTCTTTGACTTGTGGCTTTTATCGAACATTTTTATCCCCACTGTTTAATCCAGTATCTCATACCATGGAAATGCTAAACAAAGAGAAGAAGAGGATCTGGTTTAAAATATCACTCTGAAGCAAACAATTATTTGATGCTGACTTAATTTATTGTAAGAACAGTCACACATAATATTCGAAGAATGTGTGGATACTATGTATGAACTGAGCCTGATAATCAAAAGATAAGGGTCTAATGTGTGTGGGGAGGAAAGGAATGAAATTTGGAATTTCAGGATTGAAATCCTATTTTAGTCCGAAACAACCAGAGAGAAAGAGAGAGATCCTTGAAAAATCCAATTCTGAATAAATTCTTATTCTTGTTAGGAACTTTAGATGGGCATATCTGTGCCTGGAATTTGCACAATGCCCAATGTTTCACCATCACAAATATGGTTCAACCAAAAAGCCATATCATGATAAGGTATGACACCTTAACATCTCATGGGAATCTAGCCTTAGATCTCGCACTTTGGTTATTTTCCTATGGGATTTTGACATAGTGACTGGATTCACTCACCATGCTCAGCAGTGGCTTGCTTAATTATGGTTTATGATGGCAGCAATTGACTAGGTTCAACCTCCTTAGCCATTAGTTCAAACTCCTGGCCTGTGGGCTGGATGCGTCATGTGCTGGCCCCGCCCCCACCCAGTTTAGCAAAGTCATGTGACGACACCGCGACGACACCAGTTTGACACCCCTGCATTAGTTAACAAAATTCAGCAGGGAAATTCACACTACATTTTAAGCAAAACCAAGGAAACCAAACCGTGCATTGAGAAGATGCATGGACCCAGATTAGGGTAACTATATCTGCCATGTAAAAGTCTGAATAAGCAGCAAGTGTCAACAAAGATTTAGAGATTCTTGCCTTTCTTTGCTGTTATCTAAGACTGTTGATTTCTGCAGAGATCTGACACTGAGTCCCATTGAGAAACAGGTTTGTTTTTTTTTCGTTCTCTCTTTCTCTCAGAGATTTCTAATAGATTTTAGCCAAAATGGAAACGACTGTATGTTATATTGCCTATTTTCTTTCATACATAGTGCATGCAAAGTTAAATAGGCAACCACTAGATGCTGTCCTTCGCTTGTTCTCTTAAAAGTGGGATGGGGGAAAGAAAAGATAGAAGAGAGAACAAATAAGAGAAACATAAACCTGGTGGTAACAATGAAATGGATAGGCAAGTTTCTTTAAAAAAAAACACCACTTATTTGGAAGCTGTTGGTAAGCCACATGTACAAAGAGTCTTAATTACATCTGTTGGTGGGTTGGAAGAAAAGATTCCAATAGATGTTGGAAAGCTCGGAAAGTATGCTCTATAATCTCTTTATGTAGGGCCTGTTTCAGCAACAGCCCTCTTGTGTTTCTGATTTTCATACCATCAATGAGGACTGGCTCTCATTAATGTCTTCTTTTCTCTACTAAATGCACTTCTGGCCAGATACCAAGCTGGCTTGTTCTCATTTTTTCCCAATAAAATTTCAGCATGATCTTTTTCTGTCGATGCTTTGCGGAAGAAAGGACAGGAGGGAAGGAGGGAAAAGGTGGAGAGATAGGAAGGAAGGAAGGAAGGAAGGAAGGAAGGAAGGAAGGAAGGAAGTGTTGGAAGTTAAAACCCACCCCTCCTAGGAAAATGAAATATTTTAAGATATACTAAAAGGCAGAATATTTCCCAAAAGAGTAGAAACTCAGAAGCAGTAAATCACCTCAGGTAGAAACTCAGCCCCTCTTTGCTAACGGGCCATTACTCTGGCTAGGTCAAGTTATTTTACATTACAAAGATCTACTCCAGGTAAAGCTATAATAGGAATTGCCCAAAGCCCTTTCATTAATCATCATCCAGCAAGGCTCAACCAAGCCTGGGACTCAGGACAGCCAGAGTTGCCCTGCATGGCCCCATGCGAGTCTGACAACCAATCAGAATACAAGCTCAAAATCAAATCCCAATAGAGGTATAAAACAATTGCACTATCAGCATCTCTGCCCTCTTTCTTCACCCAAGGCTTGATCCTGTCCACCATTAAACCATCTTACCAAGCAGTCACCATGATTCCAGTGTCTTTCTTCCCCACTTGAAACTGAACCCAGAAGGATATTTCTTCCAACGGAAGGAAGGAAGGAAGGAAGGAAGGAAGTTACATTCCATATCCTCTAAAGCACAATTAGAAGTATTGATTCATGGGTCTCTTCAAGTCTTTCTCTAGTAAGTTCTAATTAAAGGAGTCCATGATATAGTTTGCTCTCCTCCACTCTTTGCTGTGATTCCTGAAGAAGAACTGCAGTGACACAAGCCATAGTGTGTTTGGTTTGTCTTCAGCTCAGTGTATTGCATGAACCCAGATTATTGTGGTTTATTTAATAAAGCACAGCTAAGCGTGGCCAGCCTAACATAACGTGTGAACCCAGGCTTTTTCTTCACATCTTTCTATCTTCATATCTGCTCAAGAATTGACCAACTATGGGTCTCAATCACAAGGCAGCCAGTAGCAAGCTTTTCAAACAGAATTATTCTCATTTCCATTGATGGGGCTAATAGAATGTCACAACCCAGCAGCCTCATCAATGTCTAGGAGAGCTCGCCAAAATATGGACTCACTCCAGGGATGTGGACTTCAACCCCCAGAATTCCGCAGCCAGCATGATTACCACTGAAAGTCCAGCATTAAGCCCACTTACTGTGGCATGTCCAGGTGGAGACAGGCTGGGAGAAAGGTGGAGAATCCTTTACCAAAAATCCAAACTCTCTCTGAACTAAAGGAAAGGAGATGTACGATTAGTTTCTGGCCTTTGTTTCAGGTTTAATGAGGAAGAATATTATCCTTGCTTTGTGTTCTGTCATCTTTTTGCAAATGACTGCGAAACCTTTTTCTTTCCCCTAAGATGCATCCAATAACCACACTGTACATTAAAATACTGTAGTAGTTGCATTTGCCTTGATAAAATTCACATGCAAGGAACACTGTTTTTGTCTCCTCGTTTCCATACGATATCATCCTGCACATAACCTTAAAATTGAAATGCCATGTCATATTTTCTGCCTCCAGTAGCAAGTGTTATCTTACCTTACATTCTATTATATCATTGTATTTTCTCCATCCTGCTTGATAAGCTGTCAATATTGTTTTGGCAGGAGAAATTTCCATCTTCTGCATCAGATGATCTCTCTGACCTTTAAGCAAGTTGCCGGTGAGATAATTTACTTGCGTTATTGTGACAAAATAATATCTTTTTCCAGGGGAGGTCACATGACATGCGATCATTACACGATTCCCCAAGAACGATTAAAAATTTGCACTTTTTCCCCTCTCTCCTTTTTTTTCAAAGGGGGTGGAAGAGAAGAGGGAGAGCAAGCATGGAGGGAATTAGCACATTTCTTATCAACAGACTTCTCGGGAGAAAGGAAAGGAAGAAAAGAATGAGAAAGCTTGCTCTTGCTTAGGAAATTATTTAGGGCAATGGATCATACGGTGGCCTACTTTTCCTTTTAAAAATAAAAACAAATGCTAAATCTATTTATTTGTTGTTTTTCACTGCTCAGCCTTTTGTAGCTAATGTTTTAATACAATTTTTGAATGTCTTGTATTAGCAGAAGGATGTAATCACAAATATCAAGCTTTCTGGCATCCTTTGCCTCTCTGCACATAACAAAAATGTCAAACAGATTTTAATGAAAGGCAGCATGCTTGTGGGATATTCACAGTCTGACATGGAATTCTAATTTTCAGATGTCTTAGGCTTACTGTTTTAATGCACAAATAATTGCAACTTGGAATATTTTGTTTTATAAAAGAGACAGCAAATGAATCCAAAAAAACAAAAATTTATCACATTTCTGAGTTGCTGCCACCAAGCTTTGTTCTAAATCATGCCCAAATTTCTTAGGAGTTTGGCTTGTAAATTAAGCTGGCAACCACTTCTCTCTATTTGCAGATCAGTCAATGTCTCCGACATAGAAAATCTAGAATATACAAGATATGTTCTGGATTATATATACCACAGATTGAAAACGAAGCTTTGCTTCATCATGGGAAAGACGTCTTCTGCTTAAGAATAGGCTGTGTTGTGTCATTTATTAGACTGAGCCTGAAATTAATCTCACATCTGTTCCTTGGTGCAGAAGAGGTCTCAGGAAAAAATAATAATTGATTACTCTTGGACAGCATGAGAACTCCTATTGAAACCTCAAACTTCATCATACAATGAGCAATTTTTTAAATAACAATTTCATTGAACATTATAGTTAAAAAGATAAAAGCTAGTAAACTAATTTTTTTAAAAAAATTACTTCCACCTTCATCACAAGTATAGACAATTTTAATAATTTATTACCTTTTCTTAAAATGCAACAAATGTTCTCTTTTTTCCACATTCCATCTCTTATCTATAAACAAATCTTTAAAGCCTCAGTAAATCCTGATCAGTAAAAATCCAATAAGAGTTACGAGACATTACAAGATATCTATTTTAACCTTAATCAAATAAATCAACTTTGTATTCCTTCCTTTTATTTTTAACCATCTTGATCTTTAATTTCTTCTACTTTAATTTAATATCCTAGAATTTGATTTCTTTTTTACTTTTTCTGTCTGTTCTCATAAAGATTTTCAAAACTTTAATAGATCATTTTGTAAATCCAATATAGGAAAAAATATGCAGGTCATTCCCTTGATTTATTGTTTGTATATTCATTTTAATTATTAACAGATCAGCCAGTTTCAGCTCTATATTCAATATAACATCTTTTTCTAAATCATTCTTATAGCCTGTCATTTTCAAATCCATTTTCAAATCAGTCTCAATCTTGTCCAATAAAACTTGTTTCTCTTTCAGAACATCTTTTAAACACGATCTACTGAATAGATGGTTGTCAGACTCTCTAGAATTTTCTTCTGGGTTCATTGTTCACAAATATCTTTCAACATATCCAATTGTTAAAGTATTCTGCTCCATTTTGTAAGTCAAATTTCAATATTCTTTTCCTTTAATTTTAATCCTTGGTTCCTTCTTCTGGTTCTTTCTGATGCCTAGTTCTTCTTTTTCTTTCTAATATGTAGTCCCATTTTTTTTCTTTTTAAAACTCAAAACAACAACATTTTTCCCATGGGAACAAGTCTTATAATGAATTTCAAACTCTTATTACAAATGTATCATTTATTGGTGAAATTTATTTGCTGCCCATCTTGTATTCAATGACTCTACAAATCCATCTGAACCCTTAGTCCATGTATAACTTTCCAAGATAAACATTCATATCATTCTTTTTCTGTTTATTCAACAATTTTTTAAATATATATTCTTAAAGTTGCATTTGGAATTTCTTTTGTTAAGAATTGAAAGAAACTCACCTGATACTATAAAACTTAAAACTATAAAACTTGTTGCTCAAAAATTTTTAATAGTTGAATAACAATTAAGAAGCAAGTTGATTGAATGTGATTAAGAAAGGCTCAGCACATCTTGTGTCTATATATTATGGCTGTGAACTTGATTGAAATCCTTCTATTCCCAGCATCTTGACTCACAAGTTCCTGCAATCTACTTGTATCAAGCAGTTGTCTGGAATACAAGTGGGCAATCTCACAATCTCTTCTTTTTTGGTAGGGAGTTACCAGCCAGAATTCACTATCCACCACAATGTCAACCTTGCTTGTCTGGGACTTCTAGTTCACCTTAAATCCTCACCAGAGGTCCATCATGCCATGGACTCTTGAAGTGCATAGTAGTTGATAGCGTTCCACTAACAATCCTTTGGACTCAAGATAAGCAAGATAGAGTCATTCAACCATGAAGAGTACACAATGAGAGTTGTAAAGAGGAGTTGTCCTTCACTCAGGGAAAAACCTCCATGTCTTTTCACAGATTGTTTTTCAAAGGGCCCGAGTCTTTATTGCCAAACTGGGCTTTACCAAGTAAGGCTAAACCAGATGAAGAACCCACTTTGGATCAAGCTATTCATCAATTGGTGGTCTCCAAAATATATTTTAAAGAAAAATAGCCAGGTTCACTGAACATTGCTGCTTGTACAATCCTTTGAGTCTTGACCAAGGGATCTTCTTTATAGAAGGGACTTGGGTTAAATTACTTCGGATATGCCCTTTCTATGAAATCAAATTGCCTGAAAATTTTCAAGCCGTCTCACGCTCTAATAAAGATCAAAGCTGAAATTTCTGAATATCCACCCAATTTCCATCTGAACAGCTAGAATCAAAATATCTATGTGCAAATAGATAATATAATTCTGAAGTAGGTCAGCAGTTTGAATTTTCAGCAGAATGCATGTGTAGTGCTCCACAAATAGCCACAAAGAACATGGATCAATGTGATGCCCTATTGACAAAACCTCCCCTCTAACGCATATATTTTGTGCATTTTTATTGTGATCATGCATTTTGATTCATAGCTGGCTTGTTGATAAAAAAAATTGTACAAAGTCTTTAAGCTATAAATGTCACCAAAAATTATTACAACAATAACCATTTTATGCGGGCAGGGGTCTTCTGAGGTAGGTTGCAGAACTATAAAAGAGAAAAGGAAAGATTCTGGGGACTGGTATCCCATACCCAAAGAGTAAGCCCGCCATTGATTTATGTTAAAAGCACATAATAATGTGCAGCATATTTAAATGCAGTAGAATTATGAATAAGAATACCTGGCGCATTGTATTCTCTGTATGAATATATAGGCATTGTTAGTGTTCCTCCCAAGCAATCTGGATTTGAGCTGATAATATAACAGAAAGCAGTTATTCTGAATACAACATAAGGAGACCTGTCAGCAAAGAGATTGTGTTTTCGTACTACTTTTTACCTGGTTCTGAGTTAACCCATTTGGGGGTTGGCCCTGTGCACTGAATCAAGTCAAATGCAACTAAGATGAATGCATGTCAAGTGATGTGTGCTGTGTAAACACAGCCAGGATGAAGGAGATGCAAGAAAACGAGAAAGAAGTTAAAATCAGATAGGGGTTCTTTAGGGTTAAAATACAAATATGTTACATTTTAGCTTTATTTTGAGTTCACTTTTTGTTACTTGAGAAGACAAGGAAACTCTGATTTCAACTAAAACATAAATTTCATGGAATTTGGGGGCATTCAACCAAAGGACCATAGATTCTGCTTAGGAGTTGTTCAATGGCTGCGATTGCTATATAATGTGGGATGGAGTTGATAGGCAAACCTATCGTGGTTTTCATGACCACTCCATCCAATCAAATGCTCTTTGCCATTAAACATGGGTTCCTGTTTCCTGTTCTCTGATTGGCATGTGGAAGATCAAAATGATCCAAAGGTCAATTGGACTTTTCTTGTTTTTTTTTTCTCTTGAAAATATTTTACTTCTCATCCAAGAAATTTCTTTGGTTTCCACTGAATGGTGGGGAATGGAAGGGTTTATCCTAATAAATAAATTATCCAAAAATCCTTCTATTCCCCACCATTTGCCTTTTGGAAAAAAATACCTTTCGGACAACCTCATAGGGTTGTGGTTGTGGAAAAAATCAGGAGGAAAAAAAATTATATAATTTGACGCCTTGAGTAATTTGTAAAAACAATAAAGGCGGGATACAAATAAATACCTAACTACAGTATTAAGACTCATGCAGTTGTTGCTCTCTACACTAAAATAGCTGTTTGGGCATGAACATAGAGGATTGAAAGCTCTTATAGCCATCTCACAAAAATCCAGATGTTCTGAACTAGGAACACCTCTCTTGTGTTGTTCTATGTTGTGATGATGCTCCATTAACAAAATAGATCCAGAGGTTACATTTTCTGGAAAACTAAACATTTTAATCCATAAACACAACAAGGACGAGGAGGAGACGTCTCCTTCTCAATGACACTCACACCACACAATAGGAACAGTCTGTGGTTTCCTATTGTTACCCTTATTTGTGGAGGACAGGAAGAAGGAAAAAAAACCCACACACACACAGCACAGCACAGCATTGTAGGATAGTGGTGCAAGTGTGGGCAGCCCTCCTTTTTTCTCCCATCTCCCTTTCTCGTGCAGTTTTGTTTCACTGATTTGAACATGTTCTAATTTTGTCATTCAAGCCATCTGACTCTCCCAGCTCTATACAAACAAAACCTAATTTAGTCAGTGATGTTTTAAGTCATAACAATGACGGATGGCCGAGGTTCAGGTGTGCAGAATATTTAAATACTTACTCAACATTTTTTTTTTAAACTTTCCATAGTGATATGAAGACAGAGAGGTTGGGTGGCTGGTTTCTTCCTCCCTTCCTTCCTCCCTTCCTTTTTTTTTTTCTCTTTTGGCACTTAGATTAATTATGATTTTACATCTGGAAGGAAAAATATAATAAAAAGCTCCTTCTATTCTACATTATTAATTGCTTCTTTAATGAGGAATTCCAGGAGCTTCGGAGATTGAATTGTTAAAAATTATACATATATATAGGGAGAGCTTCGTTCTGTTGCCTTTTTGTATCTTATGAAGGTCACCATAAAAAGTGATTGTTTAGCATAGCAGCCATGAATTATGCCACACAGACAAGCTTTTAACCTATGTGCTTTCGCTCGGAGTGAGACACCCATGGTTGTACTCCCTTTAAACAGTTCTCTATTGAAGAGGATTCAATCACCATAATGAATCTAACAGGGGAAGCAGCAATCTTTCCCACTGAAAGAATTTCTAAAAGATTGTAGAATTTGTAAAACGAACAGCTCGCAGACTAAATGGCTGTGTGGGTGAATCAATTATGGTGGGGCTGGTGGCAGTCATAATATTTAGTACATATCAGAATAGTGTTTCAGGTATAATAAGATATGCGAGGGCTGGCTCCCCCATTTCTGTTCCCCCTCCGCATCTCTTCGGCTGCCTCCTTTCTCTGCCAAACGTTGTATGTGCAACTTAGTCAATCACTGGCATTTAGTTAGGACTAGCATTAAGTCAATTAAAAAAAACTTTCTCTTTTTTTTTTTTAAAGCTGGAAGCACAGAGAGGGAAAGTTTAAAAGGCTCAAACTACCCTGCAGTAATTTCATTGAATCGACCCATCAGGATTATTTGTGGGAGAAAAATCCTCAAGAAAATACAAATGCACCCACCACGATATCCGATGCACGAATGTGCAAACACTGAAATGATTTTTTTTCTCTCTCTCTCTCTCTCTGTGTGTGTGCCTCCCTCCTAGGTCAGTTATCTCCCTACTTCCTTATTAATACCATAATGATTTTTGTCCGACAGCAGCATTTATAACCATCTAGTCGGTGTCCAACTGCCCATATTTCCATTAATCAAGGGCCTTGACGACAACTGCCATCATTTTCATTTATGATGACTTATAGGTTCATTGCGGTTCACTTAAACGTTACGGGGAGCTAGACAGCTGTGGGCAAGAGAAATCGCATCAAATGAAGCTGGGGAAAAAAGGGGGGAAAAATTATAGGATTGAAAAATGAGTGGAACCATCCGTGGTACGTGTGGACATGACGCAGGGAACTCTCGAAAGGCTTGGATTTCCTGACAGAGAGGAGAAAAAGTAACAGAATAAAAGAAGAGTTGGAAGGGACCTTGGAGGTCATCTAGTCCATCTAGACCCTGTACCATTTCAGACAAATGCCTGTCCAGTCTTTTCTTAAAGGCCGGATGGGGCACCCACAACTTCTGAAGGCAAGCCATTCCACTGGTTGATTGTTCTCACTGTTAGGAAATTTCTCCTTAGTTCGAGGTTGCTTCTCTCCTTGATCGGTTTTCTATCCATTGCTTCTTATCCTGCCTTCAGGTAATTTGGAGAATAGCCTGACCCCCTCTTCTCTGTGACAGCCGCTTAAATATTGGAAAACTGCCGTCGTGTCACTCTAGAGAAAAGGCTGCCCATTTGGGATGAGGATAATTTCTGACAGACTGCACACTTCTACGAAGCTCAGCCTCGGCCTATATAAAATAAATACATGAGTGGGCAAAAATCCCACCAAAATAACCTGATCTTCCTACCCCTGTGCTGTTTCCAGTGGTGGGATTTAAATTTTTTTACTACTGGTTCTGTGGACATGGATTGGTGGGCGTGGCAGGGGAAGAATACTGCAAAATCCCCATTCCCTCCCCACCCCACTAACCTGCTTTCCAGCTCTGTTCTCCTGTGCAAGGCAACCAAAGAAGACCCAGCCAATCAGCTGGGACTCGGGAGGCGGAGAATAGATGGGGGTGGGGCCAGTCAGAGGTGGGATTTGCCGGTTCTCCAGACTACTCAAAATTTCCACTACTGGTTGTCCAGAACTGGTCAGAACCTGCTGAAGGCCACCTCTGCTGTTTCCCAAAATCATCTCCATAGCTCCTTACAGCCATTTCTTCAAACACTTTACCATCACTACCCCCTCCCCCTTGTGGGCATTGTTTTGAGTTGGGGATCAAAGTTTCCAGCAGATTGACACAGTCATGTCTAGTGAAAATGCTGCAAAGATGCTTCAGTTTGGTAGCAGAGCAGCCAGAAGTTCCAAATACAGAACAACTTTTCCCACAGGCAGAAGTGCCAGAGATGTGTCTTTTTAATAAAAATAAATAAACTACTCTTTATTAGGAAAGTTACAAGCGAAGTCTTTTCAGGTTCTAGACAATGTAATGTGATTTATTCAAAGAAATGACGATGATTAGACATTAAATGGCACTAAATATTCTACTTCCTCTGTGCAGCCTGATAAACTGGTTTCATTAACATTATAAGTAACAAAAGTTTCCATTTCAGTCGGCCTGTTTCTTTTTTGTTTGTTTTCAACGCAATCTCAGCTGCAGATGCACAACGCTATAAAATTTGTGCTGTTAGCACATGCATTAAGTCATCGTAGCCATACTTACAAACATATGGCTCTATATGTTGGCTTGATGAATAATTTCTATTTAGGGGTACCATTTATAGAATGGTTTGTTGTGTATGTAGCTCTAAGCTAGGGATGGGTAACATGTAGCCCTCCAGTGATTGAAGGGCTAAAGCTCCCCTTATAGCTGGCCTGTGCCAAAGATGATGGGGATGATGGAAACTGGAGTTCAGCAACATCAAAACTTGACTGAGGAAGTCTTTGAGGACTGAATAAATAGCAATTTCACTTTATGTGGATAAATATTGTTAGACTTATGGTCAACAAAATGGAAAGGCTCAAGGACTCAAGATTCAAACTATATAGATGTTCAGGTAAAATGTTTGATTTGTCCAAGCAACCCATTTGCATGGATCTTCAACCACATAAACCAGAGATCTCCAAACTTGGTAATTTTAAGTCTTATGGACTTCAACTCCCAGAATTCCTCAGCCAGCTGACTGGGGAATTTTGGGAGTTGAAGTCCACCAGTCTTAAAGTCGCCAAGTTTGGAGGCCCCTGATATAAATCAAGCACAAGAGATAACAGAATGCAACTGTACAGATGCCCTGTGGATTTGAATCAGGGAATCTAATATAATAGCACTTGTGCAAAGATTTCCAATATTATACATCAGGCCAATTCAAGCTGATGTTATGATCCTTCTCTCTGACATTTTGAAGTTCAACTTTCACCAGCTCTCACCAACATTGCACCGGTAATTGGTAAGGCACAATGAAAGATGTATTCTAAAGTGGTTAAGAGCAGTGGTGTTTCAATGGTTAGAATGCAGTATTGCAGGCTAATTCTGCTCCCTGTTGGGAGTTTGATCTTCACCAATTCAAAGATGACTCGGCCTTTCATCCTACTGAAGTCAGTAAAATGAGGAGCCATATTGTTGGGGACAATAGGCTGATTCTGCAAACCACTTAGAGAGGGCTATAAAGCAGTGTGAAGTGGCATATAAGCCTAAGTGCCAGTGCTAGTGCTACCCTAAATAACTAAAAAAAATAATTGTTTGCCCTCCCAAAGCAAGTTGTGTTCAGGATTACACTTTGCCAAAGAATTCCCCTCGTGTATTTGCTCCCTTCTAATATCATTGGGGTTATGGTAACCAAGATCTAATTTCTGACCCTAACAAGCATTAGAGTTGTGATCAGAGCCTTCTGTACAGACCTTTCCTGTCAACCCAAGAATGTCAGGAATGAGAAATCACAGCCAGAACACACATACTCAATGCCATTTATGAATTTTATTTATGAAAGCCTGATGAAGTCTATTTCCAAGATATTAATCACAAACACAGCTCTTCCTACGCGGCCCAAAGTGCAAAACAGCAAACAAAAACCTAAAAGAATTCTTGCACCACCACCACGAGAATTAATTGGATGAATTGGTGACAATTCATTCCAAATGAAGGCAAGTTTTCATGCAGTGAAACTGAAGTTGGGGGAAAAAACTAAAGATTTGAGGATTTTGGAAAAGTGCAGGGTTGGATGGCCTGCCTTTTAAGCAACTTTGCAATGTTCGGAGAAAATTGCACTGTTTTAAACATTGTAAACTTTTTAAGCACCCTATCCAGACTTGAATTTACAGTATTCTAGTAACAGGGAAAATAGACAAACAGCTTAAATTTCAGGAATGACTTCCTGATAATGTCTTATCATTCGGCATTTGAAATGAAAACTATAGAAGGTAATTGACACCTTTAAACATTGGATGGCTATTTATTAGAGATATTGTACTATGGCAAGATACTTTTTGCATTAGCAGAGGGCAAACTTAATGGTTTTCTGCTGTGTCTTTTAATTCAGTAACTGTGTGAAATATTTCAAAGACAATTCACCCAATGAAGGGCGCTTCAGGACTGTGCCTGAGAAGGGATCGATGGTTTACATGTCCTTACATGTATAGAGGCAGGCAGACATAGCCACGCATGCAGATATCAATCGGAAATTAATCATCTCTGCTTTAGTCATTTCTTTAAAAATATGGGTCCATTTTATATATACGGAAGAAGAGCTTAACAAAGAAGTCTAGGCTTCACTGGTGAAAGCCGTTGGGGCAAAATGAAATCTCTTTGTTTTTGTATTTTAAAAAAAATAAAAGAAGGAAAGAAGGGATAAGGACAACGGAATTCTGATGACTTAGCTCAACCCAGGAGACAAACATCGGTTGAATGGCCTGTTGTGTTTGGCTTTGACAAGTCAGAAATCTGAATGAGAGCATATTTAAAAAGTCGGGCCCAAGAAATTGAATGGGGAAAGCAACAGTGGTTGGGGGTTGTTGTTTTTTTTGTTTTGTTTTTGCTCCCTGCTTCAAGGGGGGACAGCTAATTAGATGGAAGTTCCCCTTTAATATTCTTAGGGACTCTGTGTCAGTCACTCTTGGTCCTTTCATTCCTGGCTTTCTCAGCAGGACCAGGAAAACTTAATACCAAAAACTTTGTTTCAAGAGCGAGTGGAGACAAACAATGGTAAGTCTCTGAGCTATGGAAATTACTTTGGAGCTGAAAGGCGAGAGGGAACGAAGCTCCCTTCACGTAGTCTGTTCAGCTTGGGAGAAGATTTGGCTTCAAGGGAAAGTTGTAAAGTACTTGAATGAAGCTGTCATGCAATTTTCACAAATCTTTGGGAAGCAGGGGTAGGTCGGCCTAGGAAACCCTTCCCAACTGGGCTAAGCCGCCCTTCCAAATCGAAAACAGGAGCCGGAATGGAAGAAATATGAAACAAAACAAAAGGTTCACTGCTAAATGCGGTACAACCAGAAGTCTTAATAATGGGATAAATTGGTATCGTTTCAGAATAAAGATGGAGATTTTTTGGGAGGGGACCCCTAACGCTTAATAAATAGGGAGAAGGATTCTTAAGCTTATGTGTGTTCTGCTTTACACATGACTGGAGGACCTATGGCAGTTACATGTACAGAATACAAAATAACACAAGTTGGAAGGTCTTCTAATCCAATCCCCTGTTCAAGGAGGAGACCCTATCCCATTCTGAACAAATGGCTGTCCAATCTCTTCTTTAAAAGTTCCAGAGATGAAGCAGCCACAACTTCTGGAGATAAGCCAGATTAATTGTTCTCTCTTGTCAGAAAATTTCTCCTTGATTCTAGATTGGGCCACTCTTTGATAAGCTTCCATCCATTGCTTCGTGTCCTGCCCTCAGGTACTTTGGAGAATAATACTTTGAACCTCTCTTCTCTGTGACAGCCCCTCAAATATTGGGAAACTGCTATCATGTCACCCCTAGTCCTTCTCCTCATTAGACTAGACATGTCCAATTCCTGTAACCATTATTCATACATTTTAGCCTCCGTATAACCTAATCATTTTTGTTGCTCTTCTCTGCACTCTTTTAGTTTGTTGTTGTTAGTCGTGAAGTCCTGTCCGACCCATCGTGACCCCATGGACAAAGTTCCTCCAGGCCTTCCTGTCGTCTACCATCCCCCGGAGTCCATTCAAGCTCACACCGACTGCTTCAATGACTCCATCCAGCCACCTCATTCTCTGTCCTCCCCTTCTTCTAGTGCTCTCCATCTTTCCCAGTATTAGTCTCTTCTCCTGTGAGTCCTTCCTTCTCATGAGGTGGCCAAAGTCTTTGAGTTTCATCTTCAGGATCTGGCCTTCTAAAGAGCAATCAGGGTTGTTCTCCTCTAGGACTGACCGGTTGGATCGCCTCGCAGGAGTCTTCTCCAGCACCAGAGTTCAAGGGCCTCAATTTCTTTTAGTTTAGCATGTAGCTGAACTACAACTCCCAGTATCCTTCACTTTCAGCCAAGCTGTCACGGGCTGCCAAGAATTGTAATGGAGCAATTTTTGTAGACTCATACTCTTTCACAGTGAGTCCTCCTGCTTGTGGTTGGAAGTGGCACAGCTCCAAAGGAGGGGAAGTGGTACAGCCTCTTTCCCTTGCCCTGGATAATTGAGAAACTTCCATTTTTGTTGGTTTCCCTCAATTGAGAAGCATCGCAGCGTCGCCTATGAGATTCACTGTTGACACTTCTGCATTAGCTACGTTTTGCCAGGCTTGGCAGGCTTAGAAATTCTATCTTAAGGGCTGCTGTTTATTAAATTTGCAAGATACAAAACTGACTGACAAATAGTCGCTTTTCTTCTGTGAATGCATAAATAATAAATATGCCGCTCTAAAAATAATTAAAATATGGCTCAAATTTAAAACAGGGTGCCGAGCTACGAGAGAGAGAGAGAGAGAGAGAGACAGACAGGAGACAGAGAGACAGAGGAGACAGACAGAGAGACAGGGAGAAGGAGAAGGAGAGAGAGAGGGAGGGAGGGAGGGAGGGAGAGAGAGAGAGAGAGAGAGAGAGAGAGAGAGAGAGAGAGAGAGAGAGAGAGAATTTCCAGACAGCTTTATATTTTAGAAAGAAAAGAAGAGGGCAAATGTATATTGCAAGCAAGCTAGATGGTTTTTTTTTTCTTCCTTCATCACTTTTTACTGCTTTCAGAATTAAAAAGGAAAGGAGAGAGATTAAAGAGGAAAAGGAGAGAGAGGTTTTATGCGTGAATTAGAAAAATCACTTATTCCCCATTCAGACACCATGATGGTAATACTAATTCTAACAATTGCCGGTTTAGTGTTGTTGTTAAAGGCATCAGGCTAAAAACCAGGAGACACATATGTTGTGTCAGAGTGTGTGGTGTGTGTGTGTGTGTGTGTGTGCACGCATGCACTTGGAGGTCCTCACTGATCAACAGCCTTCTTTAACAACTATCCAAAATTACAACAGTATAAAAAAAAAATAGCTTGGTCACCAATCCTCGCATTTACGACCCTCACAACATCTCACAGTCATGTGATCGTCATTCAGGAGCTTCACAACTGGCTTGTGATAAGCAGAGTTGATGGAGAACCTGGAAGTAAAATCGCAAGATGTGGTTATACAGCACTAGCAATAGCCCTTAGACTTATATACCACTTCACGGTGCTTTATAGCCCTCTCTAAGCAGCTTAGAAGAGTCAGCCTATTGCCCCCAACAATCTGGATCCTCATTTTACCCACCTTGGAAGGACAGAAGGCTGAGTCAACCTTGAGCCTGGTGAGATATGAACTGCTAAATTGTAGGCACACTGGCAGTCAGCAGAAGTAGCCTGCAGTACTGCACTTCAACCATTGCGCCACCGTGGCTCAGTATCATGTTCGATTTAAAAACCAAGGGGGAAGAGAGGTCCTAAGCCCATCACAGTCATGATTTTTCTGCTTAACAACTGCAATGCTTAGCGATGTATTTTCTGGTTCCAACTGTAGTCACTAAGTGAGGACTACTTATTCAGGATGGAGATCGGATGCTTTGTCCTGGGTTACACGACTAGGGAACTTAGAATAGAGGAGTCCTCGACATTTTAAATCAGCACCCAATTGCTCCTTCAGTAGGAATGTTTACCAGGGATTGGGGGGAGGGGATATTTTCCCCCCGCACAGATTGGATCTGCATCATTTTCAGACCTCTTCCCAGACCAAATTTGAACCTGTTCAAGCTTTTGAGAATTATCCCATTGTCAAACCAAGACCCAAGTTGCTTCATGGAGTTTTTTTTTTCCCCCTCCAACATTCTATTAGATTGGGAAGAATTAAAAAAAAAGTGAAATCAAACAAAAGGAAGTTATTTATTTTTATTCTTTGTTTTAATATGATTGATCGGTGTTACCCTACATGCGTGTGGATGACTGGAGGCATCCCTGAAGACCGATAAAGAAATAGATCTCTATCTTTTGTTCTGTAAATCTGGAAAAATCTGAGGAAATGACCGTGGTTTCACTGCTATTCTTCCGACTTCTAAAAAAAAAAAAGCCCTATTAATCATAACATAAATATTTACTGCCAATTGCAAGGCTCCTCAGCCAGCAAAACATTCAAACCCCTCTTGTTAAGAGGCAATGTAGCTCTTTGCAAACTTTTGCTAAGAAACCTCGTTAAAACCCTTGGCTTGGAAATCCACGACATAATCCCTTCTCTCTCTCTCTCTCTCTCCCTCTCTCTCTCTCTCCCTCCCTCCCCTCTCTCCTTTTTCCTCCTTCCCCCTTCCCCCCCAGCAGCCATGATAAATAAAACAATGCCATAGAAACAGTGAAATCTCTCATCAATGTCTTTGTGAAAAGGAGTCCAGATAAATGAGGCTTTGAATCAAAGGCAGATTACATGACTGACCCATGTATCATCCTCTATGCATTGAGCATAGCCTTTGTAAAGTTAGAGCGGTAATAAAAAGTGGTATTGTGCACTGTGAAAAGCTGTGTGGGTCTGTGCATGACTAATCTGTCTTTCTGCATTATTTTATTCAATCTTCTCTGACTTTATGCCTTTGACATTTTTGCTACACTCAGTAAATTTGAGTGAACAGGCAATTTTAAAGATTTCTTTTTATAGGGCTTCAGAGAAGTCATATGCAGACTGTATCTTTGTTCAGATTTAACAGTTTAAATATTTCCTTTGTCTAAGATGCAAAGTATTCTTTCGTCCAAAAAAAAGGGGGGCGAAGAGAGAATGGGGGTTAGGAATTGAGTTAGGAAGGCAACTAAAAGGCTCTTCATCTTGTATTGCAACGTTTCCTCCAGAGGAAGGTGAAAAAATTGGTGGGACTTCAGGCACACGAAGACAATTCTGGATGATGCTAAGAAATACTCAGCTTTGAACTTGATCAGAGAGAGCTACCTACCCCTCACCATTTTCAGATCTGGCCTACAGTTTCTTCATTAGTCCTCATCCCCTTAACCCATGCAGCCAACCAAGTAGTAGCCCAACTATCTTGCTTTGGAGAGGAAGGCTAAAATTCATGCATTCTTTGGTGCAAAAGTTATAATACTTGGAGAGATGTTCTTGCATGAAAATATGCAGTGGACATTAAAAAAAAATTCTGGTTGCTCCTCTGAACCTCTGCTACTTTGGTAGCCAATTTTCAGAGCCCTATTAAATCAACTTGGTTAAAAAGAGCTAATAGTAAACTCCAGTCTTGAATTCTCTCTTTGAAGAACATCAACTGCCAGGTTTCAAAAGGCCAGGTGTCTCCTGAAGCAGGCTGTTTGTGAGAATGGTTTTCAAATCCCACCACCTGAGGTTTCCAAAGGTGCTTTTTTCAAAAGGCAACTGGACTTTGTTTCTTTTTTTTCCCTGGAAGACGTTTCACTTCTCATTCAAGAAGCTTCATTCAGAACTGAAGAAGCTTCCTGGATGAGAAGCGAAACCTCTTCGAGGAAAAAGCATGAAGTCCAGTTGCCTTTTGAAAAAGCACCTTTGGGACAACCATGACCTGGTTGACTGAGCATCTCCATGGCCACTGTCTGAAGATTCTTTTCAAAGGGCATGGACCCACCCTATCTTTCTCCACTGCAGTTCTGAAAGTTCACCTTGGCTGGCTTGATTTCTCTACCTCTGCAGAAATGCCGGGGAAACATACAGGGATGATTTCATGTAGTGCTGGAGCCATATCCTCCTCTTACAGAGAATCTCACGTGACATCCATCTATCCTATTCTGAAGAAATACCCTGGCACATGTTGTAGCTTCTTTTGTCTGACCAGAACTCTGATGTATCTTGCCAGGGTCCTCAACTCTGTGCCTCTATTTGTTTTATTTCTCTCCTTTATGAAGGAAGAATACTAGTTGTGATCACCACTAGTATTTGTATTAAGATGTTATTCTGTTGTGTTTACTACTTATTTTATATGTACATATTATAAATATGGGTGCTTCTGAAAATACGCATGCTATATTTAGTATATATTGTGTTACCTGGCTTGAAGGCCATAATAAAGATTAAGTTAAGCAACAGAATTTGTTAGATCTTGCATCTGAGCATATAAGCTTGTGAATAAACATTGTTTTGCTACCTGTTTCAGGCAACTCTAGGAAATAGTGAAGAGTGACATCTCTTGATTTGGTTCGTTGGTAGGTTGTTGTTGTTTTGTAATGATTTTACTCTTTAATGAGATACATAATAAATAACCTACTTTTGAAACACGTAGCTGGAGTGATGCTGGAAAGCAAGGTGAATGTCCACCAGTGGCCAAAGGTCATGTTATTGGCAAAGTGTCAGCTTTGATACCATCCTTATTAGCTGATAGTTTCTTCACCAATTGTATAACTGGTAAATGAAGGCTGTTGTGACTGATCTTTCACGTATTATTAGACTGCAGTTCCAGCATTATTTGTCATTGGTGTTTACAACTTATAAGTCAACAACTGGAAATCAAAGGATTTTCCATCTTTCTTTTCCAGCCAACTGGTGGCTATTTTCTTTTATTTTCTACATTTTTTTAATTGAATATAAACATAATAATAATACTACTTTATTTGCGGTCACAGACCAAAACACAGGTACAACAAAAGAAGAACATGGGAAAATTAGTCATGAACAATTGATCACCAAAAACTTGACTAAGGGGAATTACAGCGTTCTCCTCTGATGGTTACAGCTATTAAAAAAATTTTTGGAAACCTGAGAAGTGATGTATGAGGAGCCATCCCCTAGACAATATAAGAACAAATTACTAACATTGGGTCTAGAAGGGTCTGTTTCAAGGAGAAACAGTAACTTAGATCTGCCTGCGTTATACATAGGGCATTATAAAAGGACAGTTTCAACCTCAGCTCTGTCACAGGGGCATAGCCGCTCGTTAATCGGGAGCCTCTTAAATCGCCCATCCAGTAGTGCTAAGGGCAAGACATTAAGGCGAGCTAGGGAGAAAGCTCTTCTATACTTGGGAAGGGTTAGAGTGTAAAAATAGGAAGTGAACAATAAACATTAAAAAACAGTGAACATAGTGGTCGTCTTTGACATACATTTCTGTCAAAATATTTTGCATTTAGAAATTTTCAAAGGATATATACATTGATATACATCTATGGTATTCAGCTTTGTTTGGGTATTTTCCCACGTCATTGTAGTTGTGCTTTTAAAGTTGTAGCAACGTTTCAGCAGAATCTCATCTGCCATCATCATATACATATATACATTTGAGCTTTGTAGTTCTTTTTATTTTTCAAATATGAGGTATCTCACCTCTTCCCTATTTCATCTTGAGTTCTTATTTCAAATTTTGTCAGCTCCCTTTCATACCTCTCTGATACTAAGTTATTCCATACTTTATAGTATTCTAATTTATCTTGTTCCTTCAATTCTAGTGCCAATCTGTCCATTTCGGCACATTGTAATATCTTATCAATTATAACATCTTCACTAGGTATTTCATCTGCTTTCCAATTTTGGGTGAATATTGGTCTGTGACCGCAAATAAAGTATTATTATTATTATTATTATTATTTTGGGTGAATACTATTCTAGCTGCCGTGATTACGTGTATGATTAAATAGGCATCAGCTTTGTTGAAGTTCTTTTCCATTATTCCTAATAGAAACACCTCTGGGGTATAACTAATGTTTAACTCCCTCATTTCTTCTAACCCTAATCAGATTTCGTACCAAAAATTCTGAGTTTTTTGGCAGGACCACCATACATGGTAGTAATTACCCCTTTCTTTCAAGCATTTCCAACAATTGGGTAATTGGTTGCCATATATCTTGGCTAGCCTAGCTGGCAGGAGGTGCCCAACTGGTGGCTATGTTCAAGCCTAATGTAAATCCACTTAAATTCACGGTTAAGAGGCTCTTAACCCATAGAAAAGATTGCCTAGGGCACTTGGTAGTTCTGGAATCAGAATGAAGGGTGTACAGAGCTGGAGCTAACAGTGGGCAAAATTTGGAATATTGGAGAATCCTTTGTGCCAATTCATCCATTTCCTGCTTCTTGTACATGGTTGCTGCAATATATATACGCAAGTGAAAAAGTGAATAGTTCTTTGCTCTGGGTGATTGAGACCAGAATGAGCCTAAATAAATTCTCTCTTCATCCTGAGTGACCTTGCCCACTGTAAAGACCCATAACTCAATAACAAAATGTAGAGATGGCATGAATCAGGCCCCCTGGCATACCCCAAACCAAGCTGGCATTAATAGCTTTGTAAAAAGAAAACTAGCTGGCAAATTGGGAGGCTAACTCAATGGCAAAGAATAAAAGTTTAATATTTAGCCCATCCCTCTCATGTTTTCTATGTAGCATCTTTAGAATATTTGTAATTAAAGAGTTTAGTCCAAAGATTTTTACCACATGGATAGGACATCGATAAGCCATGGTTTATTTTATAGTCAGTAAGTATTTTGTGGGTATATGCTAAGGAAACACTATAGTAACTAGGTTTATATATTACACTACTAGCTTGATACCCATGCTTCACTACGAAACTATGTAGTCGGGCTTAGTTTTTCGGGATGAAAATAAGGGGGAAAAGTTCTGCCTCTGCCTACCAGCATCCATCGGTATTCATCTGGCTAGCGTCCTGTCAGTGTGTGAGTTGAGGGATCTGTGGAAACTGAAACAGTATTTGCTGGATGAGCAAGGAGACAGCAAGGAGCTTGGGTGTGGCTTAGCTCAACTGTTCTGTACTAAAGCTGCTTGGTGCTGTGAAACTGAAACTCCTCTCCTCTGCTTGTGTTTTGCATTTGGAACAGCTTTTCAGGTTGGGAGGGGGAGTAGAATCAGCATCAGAGCGTGTTAATCATAATATACGAAATATTAATGCTCTGGTGGTCATTTCAAAAAATCCTTTCTTAGTGAGCACCTAGAAGCCAAGAGGAACATACGTGCCCAATTTCAAGTTTGTAGGCTTTACGGTTCTGGAGATTTTGTGATGATGCATGAGTGGTATTTCACTTATATATACAGTATATATAGATAATGCATATGACAGCTGAAATATTATATGGAGGAGAGAAGAGGGAGGGGAGGAGAGGGGAGAAAGAGGGAGGGAGGGAGGGAGGGAGAGAGAGAAGGAAGGAAGGAAGGAAGGAAGGAAGGAAGGAAGGAAGGAAGGAAGGAAGGAAGGAAGAAAGAAAGAAAGAAAGAAAGAAAGAAAGAAAGAAAGAAAGAAAGAAAGAAAGAAAGAAAGAAAGAAAGAGACTTCTAGTGGAAAAGGAAAGGAGCATTCAGTTAGCCAGAAGGGAATAAAAAGACGTGTGTGTGTGTATGTGTGCTGTGCTTTTAAAAAACAGAATGACTTTGTGCCTGTTCTTTCCCTTTAAAAACAAGAGAGTGTTTGCCAACTTAAAGGAATCCTTAGTGATATTAGCTATATCAACCCACCTAGAAATGGCATTTGCATTTTTATAACCTTGTTACTTAAAAGTGAAACAGGAGAGGAAGAGGCTGGGTGATAGCATTCTCCCTGGGCTTTAATCCCAGCCTGAGCTCTTTATGCCTGAGAGACCCTTATGATGCTGTAACTAACCTCAAACCTGGAACAGCAGGAGGGCAACAAACCTCAGAATATAGCACTGTCATGCTTTACAGGCATACAGCATGAATGGGGAGAGGGGTAGAATCGGTTGCCTAGGAAACACTCTGGTCTTAGTAATTATTACTGTAACTGGCTGCACACCCCACCTATAACAGAAATGAATAATAAATTACCAGCATTGACTGGCAGCTTTCTCTTGGAGCTTCTGCTCAGCACTGCTACCTACCGGCATGCAAAATTAATTACACGCAAACAGCAGGGCTGTGATCCAACAGAGCCAGATTCCAAGGGAAGTTAAGATGAAAAGTGAAAATTGGAGCTTCACAAGGGGACTGAATTAAGGAGAAAGGGCCCTGTGGTGGGTTCGTCACCACAAATAAATGTAAGAATTGGGTTTGGCGAAAGTCACAAGGGCCGAGTGTGCCCACGAAGCCAAGTCACTGTTTAATCATGACTGGTTGAATTATTCATCGTGGGCTGGGGGATCAGATAGCATGCTAAATTATGAAGCATGATTGTAGCTGTTTGTATTTGCATCAGCGCTAAATCCAAAAAGCCACATTAGGGCTTAGCACAATGCTTGCCGATGCAGCCATTGCTACCTGTGTTAGAAGATCATTGTCTGATTTGGAGCCTATCAGGTGTTGAGGCCAACTCAACCCAACCCAACGTTGTTCGTGCAGTGAACCAATTCCTCCGCTGTGTTGAAACATCATAGGGATTGGTTGCTTTGGAGTCAGCCTGTGTGAACTCAACCAATTATGATTTACCCCATTATCAGGGGGTCAACTCTTAGTAGGGTCCGCAAACTCGGTCTGTATCCAATGATCACCAGTTCACAGCTACACATTCCCATCCCATCCATGTCATTGCAATCCTGAATAAAGATAACTGTTGTATATCCATGGTCATCCAGCTATCAAGATAAATGTGTATCTTAACTTTCATTGATAAAATAATAAATGCTGGTTAATATTATACCATCTGATCTAGTGTGAAATGGTTATAAATAAAACCATGTCCGGTAATTTTGATCAATTAAACTCTATAATTAATAAAGATATTACGTTCATCTTGTATTGTCTCATTTGCAGTGGAATATTAAAGGATTTCCACCAGAGGATGAGTTCGTTTAGAAATTAGAGCACACTTGGGGACGTGCTGGATTTGATTTAAAAGACACAGTGGGAGTTGGCAAAATTCACATATCATGGGGTTAATGTGGGTTAGAAAGAGCTATTTGTAACACAGAAATACTGCATACCAAACATTCACTCATACCCTTTCTTTTAAGCCTAGCTCCTATTTTGAAATGTAAGTCACCGAGAGTTAAAAAAATTGTTGGGAACTATATTCTTGTAAAAAAAAACCAACATTAATAAAAAAAATCCATTTGCTTTTGTAGGCTAACATTCCTCCAGACCTAAACAGCATTAAAACAATTGTCTTTCCCCCTCTTCATTTACCATTGCAAGGATTCCTTGGGTTCATTTGATTATTGATTATTGGTGTATTGGTGTATTTACTATTATTATTTCTTCTTTGTTTCATGCCTCTCTCATTTCCTGCAGATGATGCCATTGGGTTGCATACCTGATAGAAAATGGATTTATATTAACGTACCATGTAAGGTTGGGAAGCTTCACTAAGCATTAGTTCCTTTGAGAATGTTTTACTGTGTAATTTACAAAGATTCAGTTTAAGCCGATAGGACTGCTCAGATAAAACTTAATACTAAGCCAAAATTTGGCAAGGTTGAGTTTAGGCACTCTGTTCAACCATCCAGTGTTTTGTTTGGTTCTGGTTTAAAATTTTACCTGGCCAACTCAATTAGTTTATTCAGCAACAATGATGTTTGATTATACCTTGGTCATACAACAGGCTAAGCTGAACAGGATTTTGTTTTCCTTAGCTTTGGCAAATCCAACCTTGTATAGGAGGTCCTCGACTTATGACCATGATTGAGGCCAAAATGTCTGTTGCTAAGAGCAACAGTTGTTATTTGAGTTTAGTCCCATTCTTGCCATAATTGTTGTTAAGTAAATCACTGCAGTTGTTGAATTAATAACTCGGTTATTAATTTCACAAGACCTCAGGACACTGAAACGGTCATAACCATGTACCAGTTTCCAAGCGTCCTCATGTTGATCATGTGACCATGGGGATGCTGTAATAATCCTAAGTGTGAACAATGGTCATAAATCACTTTTTTAATTGCCTTTGTAACTTCGAACAGTCACTAAACCAATGATTGTAACTTAAAAGATGATCTGTAGTTTATAACTCATGGTTTGTGACTTAAAAGAGATTTTATGAACCTACCCAACTGTGATTTACTCAATAAACCATGATTAAACAAATCAAAGATTAACACAATGTGCACCTAGAGGTCATTAATATGATACTTCAATTTAAAGACGGCCAAACACTGAAAGAAAAGGAAAAATCCTAGAGAATCTGATAATGGCAGCTGGAAAAGGATGAAAAAGTATAACAAAGCAGTTAGGCTTCAGGTACAAACATTGAAATTTACTGTATATACAAACATTCAGGATTAGGACCAATATTTTTTCTAATTAACCAGCTCTGGCAGATTAGATCTCGCCCCCTTTTGTTATTTAAAATACATATTCATAGCACTGTATTTTATAGATGCACTGTTCTGGTTACAAAATAGCTTCTATTTTTCTAGGACATAATTTCATTTTGTTTAGCCAAGAATTCATTAAAGAAGCTATAAATAACCTCCTTTAAATATTTAGCCGTGAATAGAGGGTGGACTGGCATTGATGGCTTATTTTAGTACTAACGCAATATGCTTTGGAGCCATAAAATCTACATTTCAGCATGTATCAAGCTAATGATTAACACCTCCAAAAAGGTTTGAGATATCCAATTAAGATGTCTGTTTGCAAGCTTACACTCCAATCACCACCCTTTTCTCCCCAAAAAAAGAGTCAAGAGGAGGGCAAAATAGAATTTGGACCATCAGGGGGGTTTTTTTGGTTTTGTGTGAGGTTTTTTTTTTCCTTCCCCCCAATTGAGAAGGGGGTCATCATTACTGCAATCCAAACACTTACTTTTGTTGTAGCACTGGAGGCCTCTACAGAGATTAGTTTTTCCCATAGACAACAATTGACACAGAAACCATATGGCACTCGTGGCTGAATCCCATATGGTAAGCCAAAAACAAAAAAAAATGGGGCTAATCTGCTTTTGGCTAGGTGCAAATTTCATTGAGGGCCCCATCAGGGTTGTGTTTGACCTCAGGGGGCCAGGGTGGGCATGGCCAGCTCGACGTCACTGTTGTGGGGGGACGCCTGTGGTGGTCAGAGTGCACGACCAGAGAAAATTGGCTCCCAAGCTCCGTTTTTGGCTGTGACAGCCTCTTGCAACTCTCGTCAGCGAAAACAGAGCTCGGGAGGGCGGCATCGCTGTCTCGGGGCAGCTTTGCAGGCCAGATCTAAGTACCCCCTGGACTGGGTCCGGGCCCCAGGTCTTGAGTTCGACACTCTTGGCTTAATGTGATGTGTTAAAGATACTCACTGGTTTGTCAATCACGACTTAATGTGCAAACTCCAGACAAATTATTATATACCTCAAGTCATTGTAGGTAGACCTTCTCCATAACTTGGTCCTTCAGCATTCCCGAAGACGTCCTCATCAACCCTTTGAGTCCATCCTCCAGCCTGCTGGTTACCCTTTTCTACTCTTTCCTTCCAGTTTTCCCAGCATCAGAGCCTTCTCTAAAGAGCTGGGTCTTCGCATAATATGTCTGAAGTATGCTTATCTGGTCATTTGTGCCTTGAGTAAGAACTATGGGTTGATTTGTTTGATGATCCATTGGTTTGTTTTCTTGGTTTCTATTCTCAGGCGTCTTCTCCAACACCAGAGTTGAATAGTAACGATACTCCTTCTACCTCGTTTCTTCAAAATCCAACTTTTGCTTCCATAGAGTGTCACGGGGAATATCTGTGCATGATTTTGAACTTGGTAGGTATAGACAACAATATGGCATTGGAGTATTATTTTTCCAACAGCCATTAACAAAAAAAAATCAGGGCTTGGTAGATTATGCAGAGCAAATCTTCAGCTTAGTACCATGTGTGAACTCAGTCATTCTGGCATGCCTAATCTTTCTCCTATCTTCCTTGCCAAGGAAACAATATTTTACATCAGAGTACTCATCTGCTCACTTTAGGTATTTCTCTGCATACTTAGAAAGCTTACAGTATGGAAAGGCTGGTGTTGAACATATAACATGCCCTTTCTAATTTTCATACATGTTATTTATTTGTATTCCACCTTTATTATTTTTACAAATAACTCAAGCTGGCTAATTTTATCCAATACTTCTTCCTCTTCTTATTTTCCTCACAACAACCAACCTGTAAGGTGGATTGGGAGAGTGACTAGCCCAAGGTCACCCAGCTGGCTTTTGTGGCTAAGGTGGGACTTGAACTCACAGCCTCCCACTTTCTAGGCTGGTGCCTTTACCACTAGATCCAAACCGGCTCTCATTCAGACAGAGTTAAATTCACTTGTACCTGATCGTTCTTCATATAATCTGGGACTGATTTGAATGATCAGGATGACAATAGTATATATACATACGCTCTTCAGACCTCCTTCCCTACTGGCTGAAGATTAGGGAACTGTCAGATGATGTAAAGCAACAAGGCCCTTTTATTTCATTTCCAGGAAAACTACACAAATATTCTCTTGTACCCACCAGGAGTTGATCTCAGTTTGTGGGATGCTTGTGTTTAATTTTACTCAAAAATCAAATGGTCCTCTCATTCCAACACTATACCTGTAGCAATAATTGGAACCTCATACAGTAGCTTCTCGGTCTTCGACTGCTTCAAAATTCATCACCCACGATGGCTCTCAGTGGGTTAAAGATGCTGAGCTTCTCAGTTGGAAAGCTGACAACCTGGGTTCAAGACCTGAGTGCTGCATGACAGGGTGACCTCCTGTTACTTGCCCCAGCTCCTGCCCACTTAGCAGTTCAAAAGCATGCTAATGCGAGTACCATTTTGGTGGGAAGGTAACAGTTTTCCATGTGCCTGGACATGCAGTCATGCGAGGCATATGGCCACGGAAATGTCTTCAGACGACGCTGGCTCTCTTGGCTAAGAGAGATGAGCACCACCCCCTAGAGATGGGCACAACTAGACAACGGAAACCTTTACATCTATCTTTAATTACTTACCTCTCTTAATCTATAGCTCTGGGTTTTCCTGTTGGTGCTCCATCCAAAATACTAATTATATTGATCCTACTTAGCTTTTCAAGATCAGCTAAGGTCAAGTAGATGCTACCAACTCCTGTAGGCTCATTCGTGTCACAAGATCTTCATATGCATCTTGTAGCCATCCTGAAGACTTTAGAACAGGGCTCTTCAAACTTGGCAAGTTTAAAACTTGTGGACTTCAACAACTCCCAGAATTCCTGAGCTCATATGATTGGAGGAGGAATTCTGGGAGTGGAAGTCCACAAGTCTTAAAAGTTGTCAAGTTTGAAGACCCTTGTTCTAAAGTCTTCAGGATGGCTACAGGATGCATATAAAGATCTTGCTTTAGAATAATAAAAAGCCAATATCCTTAACTTGCACCAAGGGTGTATGTTTGCAAACACAAACTGAAAATTCTTCATGAATACCCAGTGGCCCCTGACATTAACACACAGTAGTTCCAAACCAAAGAAAAAAGGTCCATGGATTTCCCTTAGAAAAGTCATAAAATGTTTCCAGAAGCTTCAACATGAGAACACTGAGGAAAAAACATCTCCACTTCTCTTCGGTTTTTACTCGAAAAGTTTAATTTTATAAAATACATTTTTTTTTCCCTTTCAAAGAAACATCCCTGCAAAATACATGAACGTGGCATTCTGTTTCATAGATTCTATACAACTAAATCATCAGAAGTTTCCTACCTGTGGGAAAGAAATGATTTGTCAGCAGACACCTAAAAAGCAAACCTTTCAAAACAATAAGGGATATGAGAGGCGAGAAAAAGAGAGAGAGAGAGAGAGCCTTAAAACATTATGAAGCGAGTCGTGAAATAGAATGGTTGGTTCTACCTGAAAGTTGAGAAGTTTCTTTCAAGCAGCCCAAATGGTGTTTTTTTTTAACTTCACATCTGGTACAAAACTGCTTGCGTTTAGCTTTCAATGCGCACAACCAAAAAGCTTCATGAGAATTATTCTCTTGAAAATTATCCCATGTGCTGTTATCGTAAGGCAAACATGTATAAAGGTGCTGACTGCACACGGGGGATATTAAGAAAATAAGGAGGTTTCTGAAATGCTTCTTCACAGATTTGCTTCTTTCTTTTAAAAAAAAAAAAAGGAATATCAACAGGAGGTCTAAGTATGAACAATATGACGTCAAAGCAACCTGCCGTCTTACTAGCTAGATACAAACCATCCCTTGCCACGCGTTTTCGTGACAATGAACCAAGTCCGCTCTTTACATGGGCACTAGCTTTTCTGTTGCATTCGGGCAGCTTTGAATTTTGAAACTCTCTTTGTCGTATCTTCTGAAGCTTCGCAGAGAATCTCCTCAGATTTTCGCTCCAAAATGGTTGGCAGGACTGGGTGAGCAAGGACCGGATGTGGTATCGTGGAGGGCGACAAAGGTTCCTTCTCGACAACCGTCCCTGAGAAAGCCTGCGAGAAAAAGAAGACATTCCTGGAATAATCTCATCAATGTCAAATTACCTTTCTTTCTCTCTTTTTTTTTCAAAAGTCCCAAATGAAGGTCATGCAACCATTCACGGTTTTATCAACCTTGGCTTCTGCTGGGCACAATCCAAGATTGAAATTGGAGGGGGGAAATGTTCCAAGAATCGTTGTTTGTTTATTTGGTTTTTATTATCCCACCCTTATTGTTTTTATAGACAACTCAAGGTGGCAAACGTACATAATGTTCTTTCCTCCTCCAGTTTTCCCCACAACGACAATCCCATGAGGAGGGCTGGGCTGAGAGAGAGCAACTGGGGCCTTCTCTTTACCTCATACATTCCTGACAAGGGAGGTGCTTTTCTAGAAAGGGAGTTTTGCTCCCGCTGTTCCTCCTCCTCCTCCTCTTCTAAGATGCCCTCACTGTTGTCGCTATGGGTCGCGTCCTCGTAGCTCAGGCTTCTCAGAATTCCTCGCCTGTCGTCAAACTCGGCGTTGCTGCTCTCACTGGTATCGCTGCAAACACTGTTCTCCCGGCTTCGAGACTTCAAAATTGATTTACGAGGGACATATTCTCCATTCACAACATCAACAAAGACTCTGCAAAAGGACAAATGTTAGCTTTAATAAAGTATTTGGAAGAAAGCGAGGAGAGAAGCGTATGACAAATTCACCATAATTTCACTCCATCTTTGGGACAAATTAATTACACTACGGGTTTACCTGCTCCTCCTTTATCCTTTTTTTTAAAAAAAGATACCCAAGATCAATGAATCCTACTCGGCAAACCAAATGTTGTTCTGCCTCTCCTAACAAAATGAAACTCCAGGGTGAAAAAAGTCAGGTTCTACATTTAGGCAAGAAAAAGGAAATGCACAGGTACAGTATAGGTAATACCTTACTCAGTACTAGTAACTGTGAGAGGGAACTTGGAGTCCTAGTGGACAATCACTTAAATATGAGTCAGCAATGTGTAGCAGCTGCCAAAAAAGCCAACGCAATTCTAGGCTGCATTAACAGAGGGATAGAATCAAGATCAAGTGAAGTCTTAATACTGCTTTATAAGGCCTTGGTAAGGCCACACTTGGAATGCTGCATCCAGTTTTGGTCGCTACGATGTAAAAAAACATGTTGAGACTCTAGAAAGAGTGCAGAGAAGAGTAACGAAGATGATTCGAGGGCAGGAGGCTAAAACATTTGCAGGAATTGGGTACATTTAGTCTATTAAAATAGAGGATGAGATGTGACATGATAGCCCTAACCCTATTATTAAGTGTTGTACCTTGTGATTCTTGATTCTTAACGAATGTATCTTTTCTTTTATGTATACTGAGAGTACTTACACCAAGACAAATTCCTTGTGTGTCCAATCACACTTGGTCAATAAAGTATTCTATTCTATTCTATTCTATTCTATTCTATTCTATTCTATTCCTATTCTATTCTATTCCTATTCCATTCTATTCTAATTCCTATCCTATCCTATCGTTATTCTACTCTACTCTACTCTACTCTACTCTACTCTACTCTACTCTACAGCAATGTTCCAATATCTCAGGGGCTGCCACAATGAAGAGGGAGCCAAGCTATTCTCCAAAGCACCTGAGGGAAGGACAAGAAGCAATGGATGGAAACTAATCAAGGAGAGAAGCAACCTAAAACTAAGAAGAAATTTCCTGACAGTAAGAACAATTAATCAGTGGAATGGCTTGCCTCCAGAAGAGATTGGACCACCATCTGTCTGAAATGGTATAGGGTTTCCTGCCTGGGCAGAGGTTGGACTAGAATACCTCCAAGGTCCCCAGCTCTAATACAAGCATTGGCCTAGAAGGTCAGGCTTCACACCAAAATTTGGCAGTAAACATCACCTCCGCAAAATTGAACCTCTTATTCAGGAATTGGCTTACTCAGCCTGAAGACTCTCTAACTTGACTTGGCTAGATTAATAGATATCAGACAAAAATAAAGCCGTACAAGTAAATCATATGTCCTCTGCATATAAATAAGTCAACGTTGTTATGCTTTAAACTTGATAATTTACACTCTGTGCTTCATAGTTCAACTGTAGTTATTCTCCTCCCACGTTTCTGAGTTAAACAATAATTGCTGGTTTGCAAAGGATCCTGGACAACCAGTCATGTTTACATAAGTCATCTCTAGCTTGGATTCTTGCTGGGTATCATCTCACCAGATTCAGCCCTTACAGATGCTAAGACAGACATATGAATGTGAGAATGGAATATAGAATCTGACTGATTCCATGTTCCATTTCAAACTAGGTTTCTGCCCCCATAAAGATTATCTCTAAAATACTCTCCAATTATCTTAATTCACTGTTCAATTGAGAAACTATTCTTTAAAAAGCTGCAGGAAATATTACGAACACGGATTCCTAACTTGAAAATGAGAAATCTTACTGAGGACCCACAATCTCTGTATGATTTTTAATATTTTACTATGCTGACTATTCCTTGTTTTAGGTTCCAAACAGGCAGTGTCTCAATTTTCTCTTAATAATCTGCATTTTAAAATATTAAAGCAATACCTGTTAAATGTCCCCAAACTGGCAGGCAAATAACATGAACCAGGGGTTTAATTGTTTTCCCAAATCCCTTTATGTCATTTTATTGGATCATTTATAGGATAAATAACTATTAAGTATGAAAACCACAAAACATATAGGCCTAAAAAGATGTTAAAGCTGCAGGAAGACATTACAGATAGTCCCTCCTCAATTTCTGCCCCACAAGGAGGGCTAGAATTTCTGTGGCTGAGCCACGCCTGAATTTTATGATCTTTTTGCCACAGTTGTTAAGCAAAACACATGTTCAATTTCTATGGAGGTTCTCAGTCATCCAGGTCATGGCTGTCCTGAAGGTGCTTTTTTCAAGAGGCAACTGGACTTTCCTGGTTTTTCTTTTGAAGATGCTTCGCTTCCCATCCAAGAAGCCTCTTCAGGTCTGAAGAAGATGCTTCAGAGTTGAAGAAGCTTCTTGGATGAGAAGCGAAATGTCTTCAAAAGAAAAAGCCCAGGAAGTCCAGTTGCCTCTTGAAAAAAGCACCTTCGGGACAACCACACGTTAAGTGACTCACGCAGTCACTAAGCAAATCCTGCTTTCCCCACTGATTTTTCTGGTCAAAAGTCAGTTGGGAAGTTGCAAGTAGCAAACACATGACCCTGGGATGTTGCAACCACCGAAACTACAGGCTGGTTGCCAAGCAGCCCAATTTAGATCACATTATTGTGGGGAATGTGAAGATGCTGCGATGGTTATAAAGTGCAAGGCCCAGTTGTCCCACTTTTTTTTTTCCAGTCTGAAGTGTATAACTTCGAACAGTCACTAAGCAAATTATTATAAATCAAGGACTTCCTGTGGACATATTATTTCAATTCAGTTAAGGTGAGCTGCAAATACACACACATGCATCCTTTGCAGGACGTTAATGTTCACAATGTTCATACCGATAAATATCTGCTGGCGTTTTAATATTTGGCAGTTCCGTCGTCCCATGTCCATTTCCATTGCTGTTCTTCCGTTTCCGTTTTGCTTCTTCTTTCTTTTCACTGAATTTTAAAGTAGTATTTTTCCCTGTGTTTATTCGTACCTGATGTCAAAACATACAAGTAGTTGTGAGCATTCAGGAAGGGAACGGGGCAAAAGCAAAATCTCATTCTCCTGCCAGAGGAAGGAAATAAATCAAAGGACCATAATATCAAAAGTTGAAAATGGAAAGAAAAGCTGATTATGATCCCCTTATAAACACATCAAAGAAAGGAAGTCCCTGAATCTAACTATGCAGCGTTAAACCATAGTTCAGTGTTATATTTGCAACCGATGTAGTATATTTGATTTATAGGATGGTGTGAATCTAACTAATTATGGCCAGGTCAGTAAACTACAGTTCTTTTAAAAATGGCTCAGTACAGGAGTTCTCAAAGTTTGCAAAACTACCACCCGCTAAAAAGATAAATGAATTTCTGTGAACTTCCTCATGAATAAAACTAATGAGTTCACCAGGGTTAGAGCTGGGCAAGAAATAAATACATCACTTACTAAAAGATATGCAACTTCTATCATACTTTCCTGACAGGCTTACTTTTCTCCCCGCTATAGATAGATTGGTCACGTTTAGTTTTTCTCTTACCGCTCAATAAAAAATGTCTCCATTTGGAAAGGCAAAAACTGAAAACAACTGATAAACATTCCAAGCTTGGCTAACATATACAGTCCTATAGTTACTCCAATGTTGACAGGTATATTACTACACACACACACACCACCAGCGATCATCAGCCAGCAGGAAAGCATCAAGCAACCATAAGACTCCATTATAGTTTCCCCAAATTGGTAGTGAAACTCCAGATATACTAGAGGAGCAATTTCAAGAGTTCTCACTTTTCATGGTCAAAGGTATGGAATTCTTGGAGTTCCAGGTCCAACACATCTGAAGAACACCGAGCTGGAGAAGGCTGCTTCACAACACATCTTCTTGAGAATACAAACCCTTTTAGATTCCATGTGTTGGACTGGGTTCCAAGAATTTGTAACTGTGAATTCTTGGAGGTCCAGGTACAACACATCTAAGACAATGGAGAAGGCTGCTTCACAACACATCTTCTTGAGAATACAAACCCTTTTAGATTCCATGTGTTGGACTGGAGTTCCAAGAATTTGTAACTGTGAATTCTTGGAGGTCCAGGTCCAACACATCTGAAGAACACCGAGCTGGAGAAGGCTGCTTCACAACACATCTTCTTGAGAATACAAACCCTTTTAGATTCCATGTGTTGGACTGGGGTTCCAAGAATTTGTAACTGTGAATTCTTGGAGGTCCAGGTCCAACACATCTGGGGGACACCAAGCTAGGGAACCCTCCTTCCTAACATATCTTCTTGCTAATACAAACCCTTTAAGGTTCCATGTGTTGCACCTGGGATTCTAAGAATTTTATCATGCAAACTGAGAATTCTTGGAGGTCCAGGTCCAACACATCTGGAGTACACTGCATTAGGGAAAACTGCTTCATGACATGTCTTCATGACAATACAAACCCTTTTAGGTTCCACAGTGTGGGAGAAGTATATTGTCGGCACAGCATTCTCACTAATGGCAAAATCATCTTCATCGTCGCTGCTGTAATGATTGGGGCCGTTAACCTGACTTCTGAATGATTCAAAGTCAGTTACGTCCTTCTGAAAGTTGCCCTGAGTATTTGGTTTTTCGTCCTTCTGAAGAATATCCAGGTTTAACTTTTTGTCTTCTCTCTCTTCTTCAGAGGAAGAGGCAGCTTCTGCCTTTGCATTGCTAGTCTCAGAAATCCTGGAGAAAGAATGAGCAGGGAGGGAAAAATAAATGAAAGATTGATTTTAAGTCCTAAATTAAAATAGATGATCTGTATGTCTTGCTCTGTTTTTAAGTGGGTTTTTTTTTTGTCAAATAATAATTAAATAAGACTACACTGTACACTGTGTACAGCTGTCGATGTACACTGACAGCTTCTGTACCGGAGACAAATTCCTTGTGTGTCTAATCACACATGGCCAAATTAAGAATTCTATTCTATTCTATTCTATTCTATTCTATTCTATTCTATTCTATTCTATTCTATTCTATTCTATTCTATTCTATTCTATTCTATTCTATTCTATTCTATTCTATTCTATTTCTACTCCACTCTACTCTACTCTACTCTACTCTACTCTACTCTACTGTATTCCATGGTTTCATTCTTCCTTTCCTATCCTATCCTATCCTACCATACCTTACCATACCATACCCTAATCTATTCTACTCTATTAAGTTAAAGCACATTACTCCTTTCTCCATTCTTATTAGGATTTAAGGATTCCCCTTGCTTCAGTGGCAAAGAGAAAACCCATTTACAGCTTAGCTTCTCTTCTAAATATTCTCCCTTCTTCTGGAAATTCCAACAGTCCATGCTTAAAGTACCTGCTGAGTTCACCGAGGATTTGCTCTTGCCTTTCCAGTTCATCAAGTCGGGCCCAAACGTCCTCTTCTGATTTTAAGTCCCCATTGGGTTTTTTATCTGTTCCGCTCTCATCAACATTCCCCTCAAAAGCACAGATTTTTGGTTTTGAGTGAGGTTTGTGAGCAGTTCTGTGCTTTCCTGAAGAATTAAGTAAGTATTTTGTTGTGATGTTTGCTTTGGTAAACATAATTACCAGACAATTCAAAGGTTTTATTAAAGCTTTCGTGTAGTTCTGCTAGTAAACCAGAGATGTGATAGCAAACAAATAAGGGGTTGCTATTATCCAAATAGGAAACCTTGTATTACTTTAAAAAAAAACCAGTAACTTGAGACAATGGGGAGGGAATTCAGTGCCGTCCATTATTAATCACAAGATGCTGCCTTCTCCTGGATCAAACAAAAGAGAGCCAGTTTGATCTAGAGGTTAAGTCATCAGTTTAGAAACCAGGAGACTGTGAGATCTAGTCCGGCCTTAGCCAAGAAAGCCGGTTGGGTGACTTTGGGCCAATCACTAGGAGACGGTGAGTTCCAGTGTTGCCTTAAGCATGAAAGCCAACTGGTGACCTTGGGTCAGTCACTCTCTCTCAGCCCAGCTCACCTCAGAGGGTTTTTATTGTGGGGAAAACAGGAGGAGGAAGGAGTATTGTGTGTGTTTGCCACCTTGAGTTATTTGCAAAAATAATAAAGGCGGGATACAAATAAATAAAAATAAAAGGCCCATCTAATCCAAGATTGAGCAACTTTTTCAAATTTCAGAGAGGGGATTTTTTATAGACCAACAAAATGGTGAACATAACTCTCTGTAAATAGAATGCACAGACTTTAGCAATGAACCAACCAGGACAGTATCCAAAAGAAATGACTCAAGGTGTTCCTTTTTTTGAAGCCATCTAGGTCCCTGCAATATCTTCTATCAGTAGTATTTGTTTAGCAATGGCCTTATTTAGTAACTTTCGCAGTTATGACGGTGATGAAGTAACTTTGTGACCAATTCCTCGCAGGTCTTTAAAGCGACAAAAACCTGGACTGGGATCATAAGCACAGTCACAGTTTCGCTTGGGGGCTGCTTATGACCGCAGTTGCTAATCAAGGACTCACCTCTAGTCAATTTTGAACAGCTCTAACGTTAACACATTTTGCAGGAAAGTCCAGCGACCCTTCAGAAAATTAAAAGAACCTCATA